>NW_009190095.1:23783-62395 GCF_000690835.1 Fulmarus glacialis
CCACCTTGTGACACGTATTGTCTCTCCCCCACATTAAAAGCTTGTCCCGATTACAACTACAGGTTGCTTTTAGAAAGCAGGTGCCACAGCTTCAACTCCTTCCCTCTTTCCTCCACTCTCTGCGGGCATTCCTTTAGCATGAATTCGCACCTCAACAGCCGCCCCAAGGGCTCCCAAGCAAGATCACGTTCAGCTTTCACAGAAATAAGTCATTGTAAACCTATTCAAGGGATTATGGCACAAAAGCAGAAGAGGCAATTTATTAAAGGAGAGCAACATTGTGCAAGATTTCCTCCCACATATTTTATGATGTCTGAACTACAATTAAATATACACACAGAGCATGAAGCACGGTAATGAAAAGGGTAAGTCTGTCTGAAAGCAGTTTATATATGAGAGTTAGAATATTCCATCTGAGATCCCTGTACCACTACAGCTTTCTGACCTCTTCTTGATTTCAAACTCTATTTTACATTAAAAAAAAAAACCAATCCCTTCTTGTAATATATATTACAATATATAGGTGTTCATTCCTCTTATTATCATACCTTGTGGCCAGAAGCTAATTTTCACACTATGTACTACCCACATTTTGCTACTTACTGACTACCATTAGATGGGAGTTTAATGAAAGAGCCATTTTTCATAGTCAGAGGGTACGAGATGTGTATTTGCTTCTTAGGCATGTTGGACCAAATGCTCAGCTGATTAATTCAAGGGAGCCAAGTATATGACCTGAAGCTTTCCCACTGCGTTTTTTGGTAATAAAAATATTAAGGTCTGTAAGTTGAAGCAGAATGCAGCCAAACCCCAACCTAGCATGTAGATAGTATGAGTTGCCCGTCATGGTTATGGCAATGCCAACACTTACAGTATATAGAAAATTCTACTTGGATAAATATCCACCTTAGCCAAACTGTTCAGCTTTCTAGAGTGTGAGAATATTTCTGGCTTATTTTGACACTATTTTTGACCGCTAAGCAGAAGCACAGGATTCCAGAGCATAAGTCAAATGAGAGGAGATTGCTTCTCCCATATGTTTCTGAACCTCAAAAAATGCATAGTCTAAAGTCAGTTTCAAATCTGAATGAAATTTTGGATTAAATTAATTTCAGTTCATATTCTACTGAAATTTCTAGACAGATCTAGACAGAATAGCTAATCATTAGCTATTCAAGACAAAGCAAAAGCCTTATTTAAGTGCTAAGGGGAACTGATTTTAATGTGGAATATGTGATACTGTGCAAGCACAAGTTTCCATTACTCTTGCATACTGCATGCACATATCTTTTTGCTTGGTAATCACCAGACAGCTTCTGAAGTCTCCGAGACTTCCTATGCTGGACTCGAAGACTAAAACTAAAAACCAAAACACTTTAAAAATTGCCTAGTATCTCTCAGGGAAGAAGTTGGTTTGATGAGTAAAATGCCTTTTGGAGATCAATCATCTTTGAGGGTTTGTACAATTTTAGAAAGTCAAGGGCCAAGTTCATTGCTGGTGTAACTCTGTTGATTCTTAACTTTGATGGAGTTACAGCAGGGATAAATCTGTCCTCTGGTAGCTTGCAGCTAGATGAATGAATATTACTGCATGAGAATAAAAAGACATCATATTATATTCTCTCTCTTTGGGTTTAGGTTTATACGTTTAGGAACCTCTGAAAAATCTCTTAATAGTTAAAGGATAGATTCATTAAGTTTCTCACATATATGCTCAATTCTAGTGAAAATAGCATTAATTAGCAGACATATAATTGTTAAAGCCTATGTCCTGTCAGAAATATGAGGCTGCACAAGGAAGGTAATGGCCTGTATTTTTCAGGTTCATTTAAATGTAATAAGCTAACATTGCTACTCCCATTAAGACCTTTGGAAATGTAATTAAATGCTCAAATGACTACTAACATGATTAAACAAAGAATAGGGAAGGTTATTAACTAAGCTTATTAAAGACATTTCACATTCTGTCCCGCTCGGCAATAAATCACATTGAATTTTTTTAAAGCATATCAGCAGGCAAGTAATTTCACCATTATCCTGTTCAGCAGAAGATTAGTGCTGGAACGCTATTCCCTTTTTAAAAAAAATACATCAGTTATATGTGTGTCATAGTTTTTTGGTTGGTTTTTTTTTGCATATCAAGTCTTTATTTCTTTGCTAATACAGTAAAGGGAGCTCTCTTTAAAATGCCTACAATCTAATTAAACAGTGTATGTGCCTATACCTTGAGTTTGGTCTGGTATGCACAGAAGAAAACAAATTTTGTGGTATATATTTATGTATAAGTTAAAACACATAGCACTATTATGCTGCTTATTTAATTGAGGCTTTCTTCAGTAATTTGTTATTTTTCCCCATGAAGGTCTATACTGGCATCAAGATACCTTCCCCACTAACCTTATATGAATGAAATCACTTCACTTCTGTTCACTGTTGCTCTGTTTATACATTCATGACTATATAAATATTTATTTATATGATAGTATATGCATCCACATACATGCATATGATACATGATAATATGTAATGCATGCATTTATACATATGTATATATGCCATCTATATTATATACATAGACATATCTGTGTATGTGTATATATTAATGTTATATGAATTAGCATACAAAACGTATTATATGTACGTATGTGTAAAAATATTTACATTTGCCTTACATAACTTTTCACCAATGAACTCTATAGCTTTTTCAGAGCACTGTTCTCCAGGATACAAATTTCTGCAGCTACAGCTCAAATTCCTTATCTAAGTTTGTATTTGGTTTTATAAAGATACACACATTTTTGAACACAAAGTACTGCATATTTTAATCACTATTTACCATATCAGTATGTGTTATCTACAAATTCTACCTGCAGGTTTTGTTTGCTCTTTTTTCTTTTTTTTTAATTTTCTTCCAGATAATGGAAAAGTATGAACACTACCTCTGCAGTCTATTCTACCACCACTAGAAACACCTTCATTCAACTATGAGTCTCCATGGCCAACTTCCCTTAGAGTTTTATCAGACAAATTGTTCTTGAGCTTTTCAATAAAGCACTCATGGACACCATTATTTTGCCCAGGACTGGAATCAAGAGTATTAGTTTCTAGTCACATTTGCGTCTTCCCACTTGCACTTTTCAGGCAATGGTACATCAGATTCCTTTCAATTTATCCTGAATTCTAAGAAATTATGAGGAATTACCACCAAAATGGTAGAAACCTGTCTCCCCTTTGAGGACATGGAGCAAGCCAGCAGGGCCTGTTAATGGAATAGTATTTATCCCTAATAGATATTGTTTAAAATCTTTGATCCTTTGTCAGACTTTATGTAATAGATATGTTTTCCCCTTCCAAATACTTAACAAATATTTATTAAAGACATCTGTTTTTTTTGGCAACATTGGCAATAAGTTTCCATCCCATAATAGGCCCAAACAACTTTTGAAGAGACTAATAAGAAGTGGTGTTTTAAGTACAATAAACAAAATTCCTAAAACAGTTTCACTTCATCAGAATAGGTTTCTTGTATCTTTAACTTCTCTTATCGACAGTCCATACTTTATAACTCTGCTAAATGAACAAACAGATGTAGCAATCCATATAAATTGGATTTTCTTCTAGCATTGTTGAAGAGAGAGATTTGGCATTTCGACTAAGCAGTAAGACTGACCTAACTATTACTTAGATATGTTTGAGTTTTTGCAGTGCTTATCTCCACTTTCGGGGCAGCTTATTGAAGCCATCCCCTTCCTCACTTTCTAAATAAATCTCATGATAATACAAGAGCCAAGATTTTATAATGCCCATTTCTGTGCACTTGTGCGGAATGATCCCGTGTGCCTACACAAACTACCCAGAGTCACTCCACCACAGTCTGCAAGTCGTGTGGCACAGACAAGCGAGCAGGGACTTACACGAATGAAACAGCACTAAATGACTGTTCAGAACCAGAAACGGAAATATTTACAGCCAGGGATACCTTGTGGCTCTTGGCCTTCCACAACACGCACAGGGTTTCTTGCTTTAAAATTCTTGCATCACACTGGCTTTACTTAACAGGTGCCGTATTGATTGCTGTTACACCTCCTTTGAAATCTTTGCGGTACCTCTATCTACAGATCAGGTGAGGGGAAAAGTGTAGCGAGCTAATGGCATAGACTTTTAGTTAAACGCTTGTTTTAAGGAATATACTCAGCTCTTCTTTTAATAAAATTCAGGTCTTCACCATTCTCCTAAGTTTTGACCTTGGTGCTGTGTAGTCTGAATTTGAATAAAGGAAATGAAAATTCCTACGTAGGTTGGATCTTGCCAGAGAAACATAAGATATCTTTTACCTCAGCACTCCATTGATAAAAAATGCTTATTTTGACAACTAAAAATTGTTACAAAATACAAGGAAAATATTATTACACTTCAAAGATTTTAAAGAAAGTAGTAATAGCGACCGATATAAAACCTGTCAAGGAAGGCTGGTAGCTGCAAGTATTTTAGAATATGCTAAAATTCTAAACAGACATTTAGGGTAACAGACATTTAGGGGGTTCAGGCTATTTCTTAAAGTCAGGCTAAATTAGCTGTGGTGGACTTTTAATTATGCAAAGTACTCCATTTTTGTCCATAATTTGTTGTGTGTTCTTATGTGGTATTAAAACTGTGCAAAGGTAACTTGATTCATACTATAGTTTTGCTCTATAATATTTCTTTTTCTGACAGAAAAATCCTTGTTCCATCTGCTCTTGCCATTAAGAATTCATTATGTTGAGGGGACGTAAGTCTGAAGGTATTGACCTGTACTCATCTCACTATAATCTTGACAGATCATAGCAGACTGAGGAGAGGATATATAATAATATACCTAAGATAATGCTCTTCGTCCAGCTACCATGGGGGATGTGTAGGTTAATTAATAAGAATAATAAAAGACTGTCTGCAGTGGCATCCTTCATGACTAAACTAAAACAATTTTTAAGAAGTCACCTACTTGGAAGTCTAGGAAAATTGCCTGTATCTATCATCTATCATCTGGTCTGGAAAAAAATAAAATAAGGGTCTAAAAGAAAATTCTGTTAGTTGTCAAACAGCCCTTAGCTGAGCTGGAGGGGAATGACAGTCCTACCTGTCTGTATTGCTCAACTAAGTTTCCAGAGGGTAAACCTTCTGTTACTGCATATTACAGCTCTCATACAAATAACTTCAGTAATCTTCAGCCGTGCCAGTTTAATACAGAGAATTGCACAGACTCACTTAAGAGCTCCAGTTTGACCTAATCACACAAGAGATGTTTCTGATGATGATGCCCTAAATATCGCATGAGCAGTACTAGCTAGGCAAACAATTGAAAGTGCAACAGTCCGTTCCTCCACTGAACACTAACAAAGAAAATATTTAAAATTTAGAATATCCACGGACTAACAATATCTTTAGAACTGGAGGAAAAAAAATCAAAGAATGGCTTATCATAAAAAAACCCCATAAAATAAATAGGAAATAGAAGAAAAGATCTTTTTTCTAGAATGTATGTTTTATGAGCATTTATTATTTGTATTATAGCAGAATTCAGTGGTAAATATTACTATATTCGAGAAAACTTATGGTTTGACAAGAAACAACAGCTGAAAAAAAATAGTGGAAAAATGGGATCGGGAAGTAGTGAGTGAGGTACGGAGCTGAGCACTAAAAGACAGATTTTTTCATATAGATGAAATGACCAATGAGCAACGTAGAGCTCAAGCTTTTGTTCCATGCAATAGGGCTATTGCCTCATGCCAGCATTAAGCATCGCTAGTTTGTCTGGCTATAGGGTTATGGGGGCTTCCTTCCTGCATACGAAAGCCAAATACTTTGCACACAAATTTCTACACTTCTCTTTTGAGATTCAGAGCATACAAACATGCCACAATTATAAGGTCGCATCAAGCTTTTAAAGTAGAAAATTTTTATTCCATTTTATACGTACAGAAGTGAGTAACACAGTGACTAAAATTTGCTCTCTGCATGCCCCAGAGCCAATGGCACTATGCTGATTTAGACCCACTAACAAGCAAGCCCTGAGAGATTTCTACACAGCCACAAGTAAAATCTGAAGCTTGTCTCTCAAGGGTCAACTGGATGCAGAGTTACATTTCTTCTTCACACAACTTTTCTTTTCAAGGATAACTTTACTAAAGCTAGGGCAGATCTATTTGCCCAATCCCCCTGGGAACTAAAGAGATATTTTGCCTCTTAAGGTAGGACCGGTATTGCAGTTTCTGATCAGATGTCCTTTGTAAATACAATACAGCCTTGATTTTGAAGTGGAAGCGAGAACTGAAAAACAGATGTGTTCCAAATCTGGGACATTTTTTCCTCTCAATAAACATGACAAATCTCAATCCTTTCTAGTACTCACATATACGTATTTAAATAACTCAATAATGAAAGCCAGGGCTTTGGACAGCAGCTGACCATTCATCAATGACACTTGGTATCAAGTGAATCCATAAACAGATTTTTCTTTCTCATTAAATGCTTTTAAATATAGCTCATCACAGAAAAGCACAAATGATTCAAGGACAAAACATCCTCCTCTGCCTATTGTCTCTGCTGACGGATTTGTGTCTCCCCCCAAAACCAAACATATTTCATTTATAGCCTAAGAAATATTTACACCAAGAAAAAAATCCCACAAGACTTTTCTTGCTTTTCTTGTTGTACTTTAAAATTATTTTTAAAATTTGTCTTCTGTTTCTGCTTGAAACACACCACTCAGTAGTATCCCACTTCAAGACAAGTCACTTGGGTTAGACTGGAATCTCTTTTTGTCACAGAAAACTGTAAATTCATTGATTACCAACTGCTGCATGAAGCGATATTAGGGAATTACTTTCCTTTACATTACAGAAATCAGCCGCTGCATAACTCCAGTGTTTCTCCCTGCTCTTTCTGTCTTTAGGCGACTCAGCACTGCAATGTCCCATGCCACGCAGCTGGATGGCTTTGGCCACCTAAGCTCTTCTCGGGCTTGCGTTAGTCCCAGCCAGTTGACAGCCACCTTTTGTGTTCATTAAAAAAACTGTTAAAAGATACAGGAGATGACAGTGAAGAGAAAAATCACAGAGATAAACATTTGGAGGCCTGACAGAAACTTTGGCATGGCTCTGACCTGATGCATCTGGTAAGACTCAGGTATGAACTAGATAAATCAGATGGACCTAGTGATGCAATGTATATAATAAAGGTGTACAAACCCCTGTGTGAAGTTTGTAGTTGTCATTTAAAAGAAAGCGTTGTCAGATTTTCTTCAGTGGTTTGCTCCAGACTTGCCTAATAGCCTTGGGCATATCCAATTTTTCTGATTCCGTGTCTTCATTTATCAGATGGAATAACAGCACACATACTGAGAATGAAGTTATACACACTCTGAAGGGTAGGAGTTCAGCATTGCTAGTCATAATATATATACAAAGTGAGACCTTCCCAAATTACTCAGTTCATAAATCTTAATTTTATTTCATCTGCTTCAGGCAGGCTGCTCAAAAAAAAACCAGATACACAGAGTCTGTGAATGCAGCTTGTCTCTGTTACCGCTACAGTAAACGCCTCCTGCCAAATTCCAGCCCAGACTTGAAAGCCCAGGTACCCAGTGGCCTGGGAGAGCTTGTGAAGTCTATCCCGAAAACTCTTCAGCAAATCTTTATTGCCATCAGAACTTGAAATAAATGAATTAAAGCTACCACAGGTATATTTATATGCGCTAACATCATACCTCCCGGTGCCTGTCCTAGAAACATGCACAGTCTCCTTTAGATGCTGCTTCCCTTTCTCCAATTTTCTAGCATATTCTTTCTCTCTTTGATCTTGAATTGAAGTTTATACCCCAAATGTAGAAAATTTTATACGCAAGAGGTAGAAAAATCTCTCTTAGGTAGCAGCAATGATCCCTGGGGATCCTGAACAATAATTTCTCATTTCAAATCAGGTTAGCTCTGAACACAGGATGAGTATTTCTCTCTGATTGGTGTCAAGGTTGCTTCCAAATAATTTTTCCTGTTATTCCAATCTGGAAAAAGGTGTTAAGCACAAAAATTTACAGACATATTTGTAAATGAGCGTGAAACCATTTAATTTTTAATGGTTAGAAATTTCTATGAAAAAAATGTTCAGCTCAGTATTCATCTGCAATGCACAACACTGATAAAGTACAATTCACATGCTGGAATATGATTCATACCCTTACAGTTTACCTGGGCAGACTTTGGGTCCTGACAGGTAGTTGGTGAGAGATCAGGCACTTGTCCTAACAGCTAGGCAGATGGTACGCTAGCTCTATCTGACTAGACAGGACACTTCACCAATTTCACTGTAACTGTGGAATAACAAAGTACATCGCCAGATGTTTCTTTTCTGGAGCACAAGGTTTCTCCCTGTAAACACCTTTTCAGAAATACTTCATTGCCTGGTTTCGTTACTTACCTCTATGTTGGGCATAAAATGCTGACAGTTTCTTAGATTAATGTGGAAGATGTAGTTAGAAAGTTAATTCTAATAAACTGTTGCATCATACTCCCAATATATTTTACTTTCATTTGCCTTCATTTTTTTTCAACTTTCCTTGCTGTCCATAAGTAGTGAGGAGCTCACTATCAGTTTTCTTTGAGATGCACTGTACACACTTCATGAAACACAACCAGATTCCGTAACTAATCCCTTACCACTTGTCTCTTTCCCAAACTTCTGCTCCAATGCCATGCTTTGCAACCTTCATGTAGGATAGCCTCTCCAGAGTTCTACAGTTTTCCTACTACATAAGTATACAGGCTTAATGCAGAGAAGTGGGTTCATGAAGAGGAAAAGGCCAACATCTATTTACCCTGACAGCAGGCGATGCTTCCTTAGCTGACTGCAGCTCCTACTGCTATTTTGCTTGTGTTGTATTTGAACACCACTTGCTATCTCTCCCCTGTTCTCCTATCTGCAATTTGTGTCCTCCTGGAAACTCTGTGGTGTTACAGACCTAGCCTCCCTGGGTCCTCCAAAGGCAGAAAGAAGCTACATTTGACTCCATACATGTCCCATTCCCCCATGCTTTCCGGGCAGCCTGGAGAGGTGCAACCCTATTATACGACCTGTTGTTAACACGCATTCTACAAATAGATGTGAACCAGCAATATCCACCCACAACAGGAGATAATGAACCCATTTTGAAACACCGGTTAGGTCCAGAGAAGAGACTACAAATGAAAACTGCACCTTCATCACAAGAGCCCTTGTGAGACAGAACTCTCTTTCAAAATTATCAACAAGATTATTCCTTCTGTGTATTCACATGCATCTGTTGGACTTACCGATTTTTTTCAGTATCTGTGCATGGGAAAGGGAACCGGACTCTATCAGGATGCACACACATCATCAAGAGAATTTATTTACTTTATCTAAGTTCTAGATTACAAATTCTGCCCTCTCTTATATCATGAACTCCCACTAACTTTATTAGTAAGGGTTCAAAGATAACGAGAAGTGATGGCTTTTGGTGACAGAATCCAGCTTGACTTCAGGTTTGTAGGTCATGTGCATAGTGTTGGCAGTTAGCAATAAACATTTCTTGCTTGTAAAAGGAAAAAAATGTGATATGGAAGTCACTGAGTGATAATACGCGCAGAATTCCACAAGGCTATTTACAGTCATTTTTCAGTCTGGAAATCCACATTAAGCTATTTCCTCCCCTCATCAGCAATTAGGAAGCCTAAGACTGAGCATAAGATTCTCTTTCCTTTGGTGTACTACTAGGTAAAAATGGATTGCATATTTGGTAAGGAAAGAGAAATTTGATTTCGTACGTCAGAAGCACCACTGAATAGAAAAAAAACTCATCAGAAAGAACTACAATAAAGAAACACACTAGATGTGCTGTTGCACTGAGATGAATACTAAAAGAACTGCAAAATGCTAGCTTAAAATGTACCTATGTATGCACTTCCAATTACTCTCCTGATCTACTCATGCTCTGATTTTAGTGATAGTTCGAAAGCCTACATCTACTATAACCATATCATTTTCCTACCATGTTACAATTCAAAATCAGAAGCCCAGGAACCATAAAATGGCACTGCACTTCTGTCCTTTATTGTTGATTAATCATCGCAAAACAGATTTCTGACAAACAGCGGATTTAGCAGTCAGACACGGCACTTACTACATTTGTTCCTGTCTGTCCCTTCTGATTTTAAAAATATGCTAACTACAGAAACTTCTCTTGGGCTTCTGGGGAAAGCTTGCATGACTAAAATCAGACAGTAGCCTGAGGATGTAATTCAGCATGAGTATCTGTTAATGAATATTCCTGTCATTATTGTTATTATCTACTAGTGAGACTAAGAGATGGAAGGTATTTGTTTGTTTGTCAATGTTTAATCTTCCCCCATCTCAAAAACAGCAGGGATTAAGACATAATTTATATTACAGAAAACATTCTTCACTGGAAATCCTCATAAATACAATACAACTAATGGAAGATAAGGTTACGTTATCTTTTTTTTACTAGACACTGTAATTTTTTAATTACTTCTTTGCTTCCAGAGAGAGTATAATCAGTTTTATAACCCAAAAATGTTTTTATGTGCCTCAAGAGGTTTAAAAATTTCCAAGCTCTTAGTTTTTCTTCTTCTCTTTCAAATATACCTACATTTGCACTGTATGTGTTCATGTTCCTGAAATATATGCAGTGATTTTTTGTCCAAGACTCTTCAAACTCTTTTCTGAACATTGCTAATAAAGCCTGATGTACTCTGGTATCATTCGGCAGATGGCTAAACAGAGGATGGCAAAGAAAGATGGAGCAGTCAAAAAGATCTCTGCAACCAGTCTTGATACAGCTCCCTGATCTCTCCACTCCTGCCTTTGTATCTTTGCTATAATGTCAGCTCTCTTTAAACCTCTCTTTAAAAGGTTCCTTTTTAAAAATTTATGTTTATCCCTGATCCTGTACAATCACGTTTTACAGTTTGTCTAGACTGTCCAGCCTAAACTCTTTTTGGAGAGCAGAGGGTATTTCTACAATTTTTTTCCTAAATCTGAGCTCAATTGGAACTCCTCCCCTGTCTTTTCATATTACAATTTGCAGGTGAAGTTCATAGAATCATAGAATGGTTTGGTTTGGAAGGTACCTTTAAAGGTCATCTAGTCCAAGCCCCCTGCAATCAGCAGGGACATCTGCAACTAGATCAGGTTGCTCATACCTGACCTTGAATGTTTCCAGGGATGGGGCATCTACCGCCTCTCTGGGCAACCTGCTCCAGTGTTTCACCACCCTCGTCATAAAAAATTTCTTCCTTATAGCTAGTTTGAATCTACCACCTTCTAGTTTAAAACCATTCCCTCTTTCCTTATCGCAACAGGCCCTGCTAAAAAGTTTGTCTCTATCTTTCTTATAAGCCTCATCTAAGTACTGACAGTCCGCAATAAGGTCTCCGCGAAGCCTTCTCTTCTGCAGGCTGAACAACCCCAACTCTCTCAGCCTGTCGTCGTAAGTTGCCATTTACAGTTTTGTGAAATGGGTTTACATGCAGAAAAGTAAAAGTACTGCCACATCTTATGCAAAGGGACTTCACTCACAAAAGGCAGGTACTACTCAAGCTAATGACAGCAGCTGCTTTTCTGGCCAGACAGAAAACCCGGGAGAATAGTTACGGGTTTTAAAGTGGTGGGTGAAATTCCGGTCCTACCCAAGTCAATGGCAAATCTCCAAACAGAATTTGGATTTCATCCTTTGAGGATGTACACCTTATGAGAAGCATTAATACAGTCAGCTTTTTGCAGATTAGATTGTTAACCCTCCTTTCAGCTCTTCAGTTTCGCACATGTAATGCCCTACACGTACAAATTCACACTTTTATCTGTTTGTGGCTGTAAAATATATCCCTGTACCTCATACAAAAGTCTATTAATCCCCAAAGAAATGTTTTTAAAACACTTATGCCAGAAAGCATTGCAATACTGTATTCTGGCTTAAGCTTGCTACGTGAAGAATCACTTACGTCGTTTTGCTTCATTTTCTAGTGGCTTTTTAACCTGATACCTTCACTCTATGTTGAGCAGGAAGTTGGGGAGAGGCACATTTCCTCAACATCCACAAAAATCGATAAGGATCAATTAAAATTAGTTGTACTCTGACAATCTTTCAGTAAGAAACTAAAAAAAATAACTACCAATCTCTTAAGGTGTTATCCTAAAAATCTTAAATTTCTTCTACGAAAAGTCACACAAGATAGCTATCTAGAAACTGCGGTAAACATAATGGAAGTATTGTGGCAGAAGTAGTAATTGTTGCTTAGAACAGTATTTGTAAACAAAGATTCCCAAAATGCTTAAAATGAGAAGACACATTACTTTGCAGTCTAAGCAGTACTAAATGATGACTTAGACATTTAGTAGCACACAGCCTTTCAGTGAGTCTTAGATTCAGTGTCCAATTTTTAAAGCAGAGTTTAGAATAGGTCTCAAGTCACTTACTTAGACAAGTAAATTGTCTAAGCTTATTCCTTGTTTGCTTATTCCAGAAGCAAACAGGCTGAACGCCGAGCACCCAGCAGAAACACTGCATCAGCTAGCGAATATTTTGTGAAGTTCTTCCTCAGATCAAATTATGGTGACCCACAGTGAAGGTTTAGCCTGAATGAAACTTGCAGTAAGAAACTCAGGATTTGGAACGCTTCCTTTTTTTTTCATTTTTAAGTATTAACGGTTTAAAGATCAAGGGCCAGCCTCTGTCCCGTGTTCTATGTGCAGAACTCCCACTGTTGTCAGTGGGAGTTTCACAAACATATCAGGGGCAGAATGTGACCTTGTTATGTACGCAGCCTTTTTGGGTAACATTAAAATTTCAAAATTGGCCATCAATTAGATTTACATCAAGGGTAGTTTTGATAAAATGGCTAATAAGGAACAGAACATTGTGCTGACCTTCAGGGTGAACACCATCTTTTGTTGTCAAATTGTTCAATGAATTGAAATTATGAATCCCAACAGACATGTATTTATTTTACCGTATAAACTGCTAATACTCTGGTGACCATGAAATCCGTATGTTGATTCTATGAAGAAGGAATAAACAAATCGGAAAAGGGATTTCGTGTAGATTTTTAAAAAACATCATCAAGATTATTATAAAAGCTCACCTGAGGCAACAATAGAATTAATCAATGTTTAGTAGTACCTTATAACCAACCACTGTTTACCTGCTTTTGCTTGAAAACTGTAAAGCAATAGTTCCGACTGCACAGAAAAGGTAAAAAAAGAAGGGAAAAAGCATATTCCTTCCTTTTTTTTAGGCAAAACTCCCAATAAACAAATAAATCCAATTCTAAGTGACAACATAAGGTTGGAACCCCAAATTATAAGCACACTGTGAATTGCACTCCTACAACACCTTTATCCTCAGCAAGCAGACTGTGTTCTGTTAACATCTATCACTAGTTTGACCAGCTTTTATCTCTGTAGTATTAGCATTTCAGCAAATGATTATGTAATGAAAATCTTAAATAACATTCAGAAAGGGGACAGATGATATTTGTTCCATGGAAAACTTAAAATATTGCCAGAATACATCTAATTTTAAAGATTAGAAAGCCAAACAAGCAAAATTGTACATTTGTAAAGCTGAAGTCCCTCTGATAAACAGAAATATTATAGTTGTTATTTACCTTGATAAACTTTGCTTTTTATAGTAATTGTTCAGCAATTTATTTAAGTCATAATTTGCAGCAGATACCAATGCAGCAGAATGCTTAAGTACATTATGGGAGTCCTAATATAGCCAGTGGCTTACATACATGTCTCTTGTCATTTATACATACTGTGTTCTCTCTTGTGATAGCTTAAATTACATGTCTGAGAGGATCAAAGTGGAAAGGATATACAACTTTATCACGCAAGGTAAGAAAACATGCTGTTCCAGGTGGTGCTAGTAGGAAGGGAAGGGAGTAGGGCTCATTCTCTTGTTATCTCAACCAATCTATACCTGCTGGATCACGAGTTCACAGCTGGAAGCGAGAGGAGCACGGGCAGGGGCTTCCTGGGGACCCTCCATTGGAAACCACTGGGTTAGAGCACCTGACGTGTTTCATACCCCTTAGTCTGCTGATGGTGTCATGAAAGGGCAAAGAGAAATGAAAGCCCGTTGCTGAAAGCAGGCCCCACTGCTATGTTGTTGACTTTGTAATAACCTCTCAGAAGAGGAATTCTCTTCAATAAATACTTTTCACCTGCTGGCAAACAGCGTACTGGAAATCCTCAGACGCGGTATAACTCCTATCTAAGCCAGAATTTGCACAAAGAGTAACAAATAGTTGAAAATGTCACTCAATGAAGGCAACAGGATGGTCATGGAGTGGCTATTTTATGAAAAGGAATGCTTAAATCAATGCTTAAATCCGTGAACACACTGCCGTGATCCCCAGCTTTCCAGGCACTCAGATAATACGATGCTTTTTTCAACAAGTTGCACAGTTGCATTCAGAACGTGTTAAGAGTCAAGGTGTATGGAGTATGATATTTCGGGTCAATGGCACAACTAAGACATACTCATAACCGGTCTGTGAAATTCATTCCTTGTGTATACTCACTGTCAATCCTCTGTTTCTTAGTTATATGGCAATGGTGTCTGCAATAGCCAAGAAATGGCTCAGGGACAAGTAAGCCTGCACAGTCCTATACTCTCAAACCAGTGAAAATTAGATTTAAGATGTCTGACTTCAGATGTGTTCCCCAGGAATACTCATATTTAGAGAAGAAAAAGCTTCTGTGAAAGGATGAGAACATTCCACTGCTCAGAGTATAAGCTAACTACTACCTGACTCAAGTTTAAGAGAAATATTCTCAATTTCCAGCCAGTCCTTTACTGTCCGTTATAATATTTTCACTTTCTTCAGAAGCAATAGCACAGCCAGAGCAAGAAGAAAATTATACAGTAGATATTAGAATGGCAAGTCATATAATCCCAAGTTGCACAGCGCATCTTTTCAGCCTAAATTTATGTTCAGGTTTATTTAAATCAAGTCAAAACAAAGGTGGAATTTGCCAAACTGGCACCAATTTTCCTGCATCAATCACAATATTAACTAGAAATGAAGGATTTATTCAGGTGGTAAGCTATGAATTTCATTATCTTTGTCATAGAAAGATAAATGAATAAATCTGGCAATATATTTGGCACAGATTTTTCCTCTCAAAAAAAAAAGAAAAAGGTAAAAATCTTACATAGGGGTTTTCCATTAGGAAAACCCAAATCATTTTATGGACTGTCAGTATAATGCAGAGAGTCATTTTACTTAATGTAAGAACCAGCACCCAGGAGAAAGAAGGGCTTTTGAAAAAGCCCTTCAGCAGATCAGTAGCAAAGCCAGCAATGTGAGAAAGGAGAAAGCCCAAATGAAAGATTATGTTACATCAACTTTTAGAATTTACAGCAATGTTTTGTGAAATTCAGCCTCACCTTCACGTGTGCTTACCTTTCCCTTACGACTGACTACGCCTTCAGCCAGACTTGGGCATCTCTGCTAATAGTCTGAATGGTCACAGCACAGGTTAGCTCCAGTTTACAAACCACATGTCACGTAGGCATAGCACGTGCCTTCGGTAGGATGTGCTGCCTCTTGGTGAGACCTGTGCACAGCATCTCACCAACGCAGCCACGTGCCTCACAGACCAGAGCTGCCTTCTGCGCAGCCAGTTCAGAGCACGAGGCAGAAGGAACTGGGATTTGTCAGTACCAGTCTGCCAACGCTGTGGGATTCAGCACATGATATAGGGAAAGTGATATTAATGCACATATCCTATAGCAAGTGACAAAGCACAGGTAGGGCTAATGCTGCTGCCCACTTGGACAACTACAGCCCGAGTTCTCCAGCAGCCCTCAGCAGTGCCAAGTGACGTCCCAGCTCCAGAGACATCTTCACAAGCAACATGTGGATAGTTGTTCACTATAAGACATGACAGTGGAAAATATTCTTGGAGAATACTGAAAGCTAAAATCCAACAGATGCATGGAATGAATTTATAAATGTTTCCCAAGATCTCATCTAAGACCAGAACTTGGCCTCCCTGGGTCACGGGCTTCCACATTCCTAGGATGCCTAGGCATGAGAAGGCCACGACTGCGACAGCTATGTAACCACTACGTATCCCCACTCTCCGAGAATATTTTGGAGATATGACAGGAACAGCCTGGACTTTTAAAATAAGGGATTTGCACTGAGATACTGCATGACCCATCTATGGAGGATAAAATTAACTTACTAATATCAAACCACGTAAATCACACAGATGACTAACCACCCCCAATCTACCTTCAAAAGATAAAGCAGTTTACAGAACACAGAAGCAATCCCCTGCAGCCAGGACGTCAAATGAGAGGAGAAAAGTGCTTAAAATACATATCTCAGATCAAACAACTAATAGATGATCTGATATTTTTGCTTTTTCAAGTGGCTTTAGATTTATTGAAGCAGATTCTCATCTGAAGTAAATCAACATCCTTCATTAAATCAATTAGCAGTGTTTTCCTGACTCTCATTAGATGGTGATTGGGCTGCTGGAATGCCTGTGGTCAGGAAGCGCTGGGGAAGTCTCAGGAGGACACACGTGGTCATTAGGAGACTTCCTGCTCCCAGCGACCTCCCCAGGAACAGGCAGAAGCCACGGCTCCAGAAAGAGCAGATTTCCCTATAGAAGGTGCTTATATTTAATGCTTATGGGAGGAAGATGATTCTAAGAGTTATTGTGTAGTTCTTTGGGGTGGGGAACAGGTGAAATTAAGTACTAATTGGCCAAATTAATTTTTAGGTTTTGGGGGTTTTACACTGGCTGACAAAAAAATTTGTGTTTGTGCTTAACAAAAAAAGAGAATAGGCCAGAGTTAGAAAAGTACAATTTTTGACTGAAACTGGGCCTGTGATTTCTGTGTCTTTGGCCTAGTGACAAACAGCTGCTTAGGTACCATCACAGTTTCAAAATATTTGTAAAAGATTACAGGATCATTGCCAGTTTATAGAAGGATTTTTAGCAGGTTTCTATCCTTTCCTAGAACCTACACTTTCAGTTGCCTGGCCTGTTTTTTTGTGTTATGCCTCCAGCCAAGCTCTTCCAGCTTTCCAAGTATCTGATCACACAGGTTTATTTGCAGTTCACAGAAATAATGAGAAGATAAGCGACTTCGAAGCTGGCCCTCCATCACTTAACTTTCAAACAGGCTAAATCCTCAGAGCAAATTCATTCCGGGAACAATGTACTCTCTTCTGGTTCACTGACCATGAAATTCCCATCCTGTCAGGACCAAGATTTGTATTCCTCTTTGCTTTGCAGCGCATCTGCTAGCCCTGCCACTGCTACCTCGGACTCTTCTCCCCAGCTTTATCGGGCCCTTGCTTTTCCTCTGCTCTCATAAAGTACATTTGGAGATGAGCCTCCATTTAAACACCTTCACGTTTGCCTTATGTACCTTCAGAAGATGTCCCGAATTAACTCCTCTGATGATAGTCTCATAGCAAAAGATGTTCTGTTGACCAGGGGCACAGTAAGAAGCACAGGTCAGCTCCTTTGATCTCAATCCCTCAGTAACTGCCTTAATCAGGAGGCAGCAGAACCTTTTCCTTCCAAGGAAAAATTACATTGACTTGTTTGTATAAAGTGCAACAGCCGTAGCAGAAGAAACAGCTTTCCCAGCACAGTCAGCAGGCTGTCGTCTGCAACTCTCTTCAGCGACACGGGGGAGACAGGCTCAAGAGACGAGTCAGAAGGAGAAGGAGCCCCCCTGCTTATACCATGCTGCTCGTGGTAAACTGGAACAATGCCTTTGAAAGCTACTTTTATAGATACAATAAAGAGTATAAATTGCTTTCTTGGTTTTGTACTTTCTACAAATCGAGGCACTCACAGTGTCCCTTGATGTGATGAAAATGCACGATAAGTGCCAAACATACGAAGTATACATTTTTTCCAGCATATTTCTGTGGGTAAGGATTTCAGTTCACAGAACACCAAAGACATATTTTTTAAAAACAGACTCTCATCCACAATCTCTCTGATTTATAACAATTATAAATAAATGTATTCTATTGTGTTGTGCTTTATTTCCCCTGTTATAGTTGTCATTTGACAGATTCCAGTTGGTACCTTATTTTTTTTTTTTTTAAAAGAGATATAAAGCAGAATGGAGCCATTTTTCCTGTTGATCTGTCTAATCTATCTGGTATTAACACTTTGGGTCTACTCCTTTAAGAAATTGTTGCTTACAACAATTCTGCCAAGGTTTTTATAGAAGACAGTCTGACTGTCTCCTAATATTATATTTTTGATAAATCATGCATTTCTTTTTCCGTATAAAGCAATTAACAAATTTAGGATGCAAAGCTGCTCCGTGAAGCACTATTTCTGGCTAAACAAGCAGAACCTCCAGCCACCCGCTGCTCTGCCTGCCCTCTCTGTGGTGACCCCACCACAGGCTGCCCCAACCCCCTTCACCCTCCCGCACCTTGGGACATATTTTCTACTTTGAAACTTGTGGGACACACTTCCTATCTCATTTTCTGTCAGGTTGTAAGCAGACTGAGTTATACTTCGAAAGTCAGTGCAAGCCTACAGCATTTATGAAACCCCAAATTAGAGAGTAAATGGAATAAAGGGCAGACAGAAACTATATAATTTAAAAACTATTGAGGAATGATAATTTTCATTACAGAGCAATATAAAGACACTTTATCTTGTCATCAGGCTGTAGCATATGTACCCCTTACGGACTGCAAACACTCAGCTATGCCTTGCTATTTGTTTTCATCACTAAATGCACTGAAAGAAAATAACTGAGATTCTTTTGGTTCCAGCTTTTTTTTTTCCCTGTTCTTGGCTTTTACCTGAAGAAATGGAGAGAGAAGAACTAGTTACACTTGTGCTCTGCCACTCGCTTCGAAGAGCACACCTTTTCTTTTCTATGTACATTGATGTTAGGAAGCCCAAGTATCATCATGAGATCTTGAAATTATAGCAGCCATTTTCATCAGCCACCCCTCTCTCAGTTTTCCATCTCTCTGGGATACCCAGCCATCACATACACAAGAAGCCAAGTTACAGCAAACTCTGCTCAAGTAGCTCCGTCTCCCAAACAGAAACTAACATATTAAAAATATAAAGCTACTTCAAAATCTACTTTAAAATTCCTTTAAAATTTAATAATTTAAACTTTTTAAGAGGAAATGTACTCATGCAACCATATCATACAGTGAGTGTTATATTGGTTACAATGTATGTGTTTATGAAAGTATATATTATTCTAGTAATAAATAAATCCATTAGAATATTATTTTCTCTTTAATAAGAAAATATGAATAATGGCTTAATAGGACTTCAGTTAGTTTACCTAAACCTAGATATACATTTAATCACAATTCTATGAATTTTCGTTTCAGTTCATGTGTGTCAACAATATTTCAGTGCAGGTTTCTTTTTCTTTTTTTTTTTTAAGTTATAACCAGTAGCTACAATGTAAGAAAAAACTGGTATTCATTCTGCATCTCTCACCTTCTGAAGGGATACAGCTGAACAATAGTTCAGTCTGGAAATCTAGTACATCTAGGTGACGAGAGTGGGCCTGTAAAAGTGCTATATCCATACAGCAGCTCCCACAAAAATATACTCCATGCTTCAGAAGCACTTTTTTAAGGATTGAGTTATAAAATAAGCTTCCACTGATCAGATAATGCTTTTTTTTCTTTTTTTTTTCCTGAAGAAAAGATGTATGTGTAACCTCTCTTTTATGAAGGATGATGTAGCCAGAGAATGACAGTGGCAGACTGTTACCCTTTGCCGTGGCTTTTCTTGTTTCTGCAGTCTAACACGCTCCATATTCTTAAACGAATTGATCTGGGCTCTACAGTTCAGTGGGGAATTATGTCATCCACATTGCTGCTTACTATCACACACAGCTGATACTGTATTTCACCATCTTACCAGACTACCAACATCAGTTTTGCTGACATCAATTAAGAAAGTAGAGAGGTATTTATCTTTTAAAAGTTCTTTTTCTAAATGAACAGGCTGGGGTCTGAGCCAGCTCTTGGCTTCAGCTTCAGGATCTACCTTTTCTTGCATGGAAGTTTCTTCACAGATGAATTTCTGCTAAATGGTCTGAACATGACAAGTGGCATCCTGTCTTCTGGCTTCTTATTCACATGAAAACTGGAAAGAGCTCCTTCCAGCGGGCTTCCAGATAGTATCTTAATGTTTACAAATAGACATATACATACCCATGTTAAAAAAAAAAACAAAACCAATGTATATATTTAACTTTCAAAAGGAATTTACTTTTAGGAGATCTCTGATTTTTAGGTAAGAAGAATTTTACTGCATATTTTTAAAACTATGGTTTTCAACCATTTTATAAAAAAATAATGAATGAAGAGCGGGCTGTTACCCAAACGTCTTTCACATGAAAAGTGTTTCACGATGTTGCTAACACTGGTGAATGCTTTTTAAAGTTCCTACAAGCAGCATATCTGCTTATCTCCTGTTGCTAAACCCCTGGGCAGATGCAGTTTTCCTACAAAGCAGAAGCCAACCTGGAGGATCCTGTTCAATCAGAGCAGCACTTTACAGGCCAGGCAGACTCCTCAGCTAGAGCGGGTGCTATTCTCACTTCTATTCCTTAAATACAGAGTTACATTTTTACATGAAGTTCAAAGCTATACTCTGAATTTCTCACGCACTTCACAGCACTATTATTTCAAAGTTGTGAAAACCAATGTGTGATAATAGGGGGGAAAAAAAAAGTACTTGCACAGATTGTAATACGAAGAAAACAGCAACAGCTGCAACACAGGCCGCCTTGCCAAATTTTACAAGCCAGGGTTTGAATAAATTACATTATAATTGGACAAAAAGGCTGGATATTAACAGGGAACGTTACATAATGCAGCTAACTGGTAATATATATTAAAGAGGCAGAATATGACATTACACAAAACACTTCAAAAAGTAAACTGACAAATAATATACTTTCATTGAGAATTGTCCAAAATGAATGGTATTTCCATGATCTCAAGTCTTTTCTCTTCTCTTCGAGCCAACTCCTGGTTTTAATCGATATTAAGAACACAAAGAGTTCAGTTGTCAAATAGTTATTGTGTCTTATATGTCAGAGCCATAAAGGGTATTTTCCGCATCAGCTGATGGACTGTTTTGATCAATTCAGACTTATTAAAGCCTTGCCTTACTTTAAAGTAAAACAAACCAACAAAAATAAGAAAACAAATTAAGTTAAGTAAAATTAAAAATACTTTCCCAGTACAGAAGCTTTTCCCCTCCTTGGAAGACCACAGTTCACAGCTTGCAGCTGAAGGAGAAATTCATAACTGCATCCAATTAATACAGCCATAAGCACATGTCTGCTCACCAAGGAAATCTGCTCTACTGGGCAACTAGAGAAACCAAGGCCAGGACTCTTGAAAGAAGGTGTGATTACACAGGTTGCAACTGTGGCTGCTAAGAGACGGACACTACCAAAATAAATATAAGAAGGAAAAAAAAGCAGAAGTGGATATAAGATTTACTCTCAGGTACCAATTTCTGTCCAGTGAGAAAATCCAGAGCACCTCGCAGATTACACTAGTTGTCATAGGGTCTTTAAGAGTTCCAGGAAAACCGCTGCCAGTATGGACGTCGGAAAAAAACATACCCCAAATTAATTCATTATCTGACTAGAGCTAAACTGCCTGTTTCAAACAAAATCTAGACCCCCCCCGTTCAGAATTGCTTGACCCTTGCACTCATGAGTAGATCATCAGTTGGCCATGGGTCAGGGATTGCAGACTACCTGGAAGGGGATATTCTAAAATAGGAAGAAGTACAGAGTTCCCAGCAAATTCAGCAATGGGCACATCTGAAGGAAGCGACACACTGGGAATCCCTTTAAAGGCTTTTTCTTCTCTCCCAGAGAAGTCGGCTAATATAGGTTAACTGCTAAAAAAGTGCTCCTAGAGACTTTGCAGAGAAAATCCACTCGGTCCTTGTTCCGAATGGGTATAGATGTGTGAAAAACGGAGTATTAGGAGTTACGGTAATAAATGTTCTTGATAATTAAATCAGTAAAAATAGCCTCAAACAAATTTCTCCCACTGCAGATCCTACCTAGTATGAAAAGTCTATCACTCAGACATTCAGCCATTCACTGTGTAGGAGCTTTCGCTTCTTGACAAAAAATGCCAGTTTTCTGATTCTTGCTCTGTCCGAATAAAGTCTTTCAGGTATGTTCTGTTTCAAACTCTTGACGGCTAACCAGTAACATCAAGGTTAAATTAATAATAATCTTGATACAGAAATGTGGGTTATTTAAAATGTAAACACATTAAGATCCATTATCTTAAGATATACGGCTAATTTGTGTACTACATTCTCTGGAATTATGGCTTAAAAGACGCATTTTAGCAGATAATCTACAGCATACTTTAGTCTCCATAATGGTACTCACGGGAATTTTACATTCCATTCGGTTTTCTATTTTATGCTCATGATTTAAGTACTCATGCTAATAATACTAATACTTTAGTGGTCTGCAGTAATACGTGCTTGAAAGAGCAAAAAGAACTATTTGCTTTCAATGTTTCAAATTCAGCTAAGCATTAACATTTCTATGTTGCCTCATTATTAAGAACTTTGGGCAGTTTTCCTGTAGGATTTAGGCAGCTGAGTGGAATATAATTGGAATATAAGACTTTAGATCCAAAGGAAAACCCTCAAGACTTCATCTAATTAATTTGTTTATATTACATACAGTTTCCTACTTTAAAATATTTAATTTATTTCCAGAACTGTTGCTGTCTTATCTGAATGAATTGCTACTTGTCTCCTGCTTTGACCTGATGGAGACCCTCAAGTGATGTCTCCCTTTGCTTAAGCCACTCCGTGGGGTACAAGTCACTAGTGCGACACAGGCGTAGGCAGTAATATTCGGCTCTGCACCCATGGGATGGTCACAGGAGCGGAGCTCCCTACCCTACTGCTGTGAGCAGAACAGCAAGGAATTTGCCCACCTCGAAATTGTTCTTACATTTTGGGAATGCTCAACACCCACCTTCCCCCCCTTTTGAGGAACCAGACCTTTGCAACATGATACTTCTCTGTTTTTCCACAGTATTACAGCAAAGTAAAAAAGAAACAAAAATATTCAGTTAAAATCAAATTTAAAACAAAGTTATGTTTTATATGGGAGCTGCCAAACTTCAACTGCTGAATATCATGCTCATACTTGTTTAAAAACTGTCTAAACTTTGGAACACACCAAGGAACTTAATTGCAAATATTACTTTACTCAAACTGAGCCTTCTGATTTGGCATGGTAGTGTATGTGTACAGATCCTGATTTCCTAGACTGTACAGATTTAATTACTTGACTCTTTTTAGGAGATGCTTTTTAATTCCCTGGATTGATATTGAGCATCTTGATGTGAGCACTAAGTATATATAACATCTGAAACACCATACTGCCCTGATAACACTGGTTTTGGCCGCAAAGCTGGCCTAAGAAGTTCCTTCTTGCTCTTTCCATCCTTTTGTCCCATGCGTGGCAGTGGAACAAAAGAGGCAACACACTATGGTTTGCATATGGGAAAGGGAATGGTTGGGAGTATAGAGTTGGTGGCAGGAATGTCCTTGAATGGCTTTTTTGGAGAGGCATGTTCTCCTCATTTTCATCTGCTTTGAAAACCCAGTGACACTACAGATGTGCCTTAAGTAACGCACGGGTTACTTAAGTAGCTCACTGAACAGTGGCAGCAGGAGCTTGGTTTCAGAAAGCCACTGGGAGAGAAAGGAAACAAAAGTAGGGATTTTTTTTTTTAAAGTTTGCACATTTTCTTTTATTGCCACACAGCCCTTCCAGGAAAATTACTTTAAAAGCAACACTGCTCTGAAGCTTATAGAGTGTTACAAACAATTTTTTCTTTTACGTGAGTAACAAAAAAAAAAAATTGTATGGGTACAGGGTTCTAACTGTGAAAGGCAAAATTCAGTTCCTTTTCTGGTTCACTTCACAAAGTGCGCTAGGACCTATCTGAAATCAGTGAAATATGTGTCAGTTTGGGCACAAGCACACTTGCCTTGCAAAGACTACGCTGCAAAAAAAGGCCCCGATTACAGAATAAAGAGGTTAATCACCCTTGTAACAATACACAGAATAAGCAGCAACTACACTTAGGTAACTATACTTAGTATTGGGCCTGTCCTTAATTGTATGAGCAATTTTGAGTTATTCAGTGTTCTTGACCAATTCGAACTGGTATTGTTACCTCCCATGAGACTGTTCGAAAATGTAATGGGCACTTATTTATTTTTGAAGACAAAAATAGAGTTCAAATTACTGGCTCTGTAAGATTTTTTATTATTAATTTTAGTTTCACAATTTTAGTGCCAATTCACATGCCTAAGTGCTCCAAGCAGAGTCCTGACAGCTCTCACTTCCTCCGCAGCGCAGTGGGAGACTCATTTCTTCAGAAACAATAAGGTCAATTTGCTTTCTTTTCAGAGCTGCCCAAAGTATAATTTCTGCTAAGATGAATATATACTTGTGTGCTGGCTGATCTCATGACTGATTTCTAGTTGTTTTGACAGCTGCAGTTGTAGTATGGGCTGCCATTGAAGTCGGTAGAAAAACTTGTCACTAACTTCTACGGGAGTTGGAGCAGGAGCTTTACAAGCTGAGTTTAAGAGTTTAATAAGAAGTCCTTAGAGGCTTCACAGAGCTAAAATATTTCTAAAGCATGTCTTTTCCCCTTCTTCTGACCAGATTTGTAATGTTGCAAAGGAGATGCTTCTTTAACCAATCTATCAACAAAAAAACATCAGCAGACCATCACCCCAGCCTTTGAATTTACTTTAGGTATGGAAATTTGCCCCAACAGGGGATTTATCACTCAGTAATATTTAGATGATATTTGAACACAAGAACAGTGCAGACTTGAATGCATTTTTAGGGCATCATTAAGAATAACTTTGTAGCTAATTATTTAATACTAGGGTTTTAAGAATTATATCCTTATTATGAATAATTATCAATAAATATTTATTAAAGCTTGTGTTTAAACAAATAGGTAGTATCAAAACTACAGAAAGTTTTAACTGCTCATCCTTTTCCAGTATCTTTGGTTTTGCTTCTATGGCTGTGCATACCATATTTTTGAAAGGATATGAGAAAACATTTAATCAGACAAGTCTGGCACTTCCACCATATTATCCTGGGACACCTTCAGTTATTTCAATTCCTGCTAACATGAATCACATGCTCTGCCTAGTTTGTGTCTCTAGTCACTGTCATTACACTAAACAGAGTTTCTGGGCTTGAACTACCAAGCTTTCAAATTGAACTCTTACACTGATGAGCTCAGTTTTCCGTGCCAACAACCTTCAAAGCAGCGTGGAACGGTATTACAAGTCATTGTTAGGAAGTCTCATTTTCTCCTCTAGATGAATGGCAAATGCAGTGAAAATCTTACACAATTCTCTTTTTTTGAGTTGCAATAATGAACATATCATGCTATATGAGAAAGTAAAAAATGATTGTGCTCCAACCTGATTAAAAGAAACTGAATTTAGTTCTCATATGTTATCACATATGCGAAAATGAAAAGTTAAAGACTTCTCCACTAAAAACTGATGAGGGGCAGAATAATATATTTCAGTACTTTCACTTCAATTTACGGTGACTATTCTGCCATTTGTCTAGACTAAATTTGCTACTGTTCTGTTAAGAGGAAAGTAGATCCACAGTTGGAGAGAGAATAGCTATTTAATTTACACATTCCTCAACACCCCTAGGGCAAAAACATCCATCAACCATATTTCATATAAGAAATATGGGTTGATGTTGATGTGCTTGACTTGGGGTGACTGCATCTGTACCTCCTTGGCACCTTGGCGACGTTTTGAGAAAGCACCACCACATTACCACCAATCCTTAAAAAAGAAGGCACCAACAAACCAGCTAATTTTAAATCTTATTTTAATTAGTATATGGCTACACATAGCTGAACTACTGAGTGAACTACAGCAGGAAAAGGGCTGTATGTGACAACATCAGTGGGCTTATCCAGATTGGGTACATGCTGTTTTTTATAACAGTTGAATACACAATGGGTACTAAATTAATAACAGTGACAATCTACTTTGTAAATCTTGTGTCTTCCTCAAATAAGAAAGACATTTTTTCCCAAATTCAGTATTTTCATACTGCTACTGCTAAAAGTATAGTGGAAAACACCATCCACAGACATCTCAATAAAATTAAATTTATATGATTGCCCCACTTAATATTTACTTAATATAATAAGTATTACTATATTACTATTACATTAGTATTACTATAGCACACATTTACTTAAAATTTACTTACTATGGTAAATATTAAGTTCACTTGGACCTACCTTAAATGGCAAGGTTATCTTATTAATATTTTTGCAAGTGACACTGTCTGTATATTGTCTGTATGTTCGATAAAGCACCAAAATTAAACTTATAAGAGGGATGATACTATGAGTATTTCTGTCTGTTTTCTAGAAATCAATGACAAACTGATAAATTTGAATTCTTGAAGAAAAATATCATTAGTTATGTGAAACCTACAACTGGAAAGCATTAGTTTACAATCAAGTGGATTTTTTGGTGTAAAAGTGACTCCAGAATAAAAATGGGAGAGAGTCAAATTGGAACAGAGGTCAGCTAAACACTCTCACTGGAATTTAAAAACACGAGTAATGTTTGTTTGCATAGTTTTTCAATTTTGTCCCAATTGCATATTAGTTTGCAGCCAAAGCACAGATGTGACTGTTTAATGAGAATACAGTCCTGCTCTGAATCAATGCCTAAGCTGTTCTCTCATAAGAAATACGTGTAAGTATTAGAAAGATAGCTAATGTCTATGATGAGATGCCCGGAACTAAACTCAATATTCCAATTATTCTCAAGTGTCTGGATCTTCTTGGATTTTTTTTTTCATTTCCTCTTCTGAAATAAATTGGCTAAAATACTTTTGCTTGTTCTTTTTCTCATGAAAGCTCTACACACTACAAAGTAGTTGTATACATGAACTGCAAAACTGTTTTTGCTGCAGTCATAATCAACATTTATCTTGTTTACTACCCTAATGAAAATGCCAACAATAATTATAATAAATAATAATCCTGATAATCTTCTTTGCAGAGCATCAGCTGTACCCCAGAGTATTCCGATAATATTAAATAATGTACTTTATAAAATTTCAGGTTTTAAGCTGTCAATCAATGAAACATTACAAGTTAGTTAATGAACCACTGCTGAAAATACATACTTTTTGTTCTAGGCTGAGATTTAAAAGGCAAAAGAAAATTCACTTCCAGGACAGCACAGGCTTATATACGAGAATCTACTAAAGGGCAGCTTGTCAAAGGCTGTCTATCTAGATTTTGAAGAAAAGAAATTAAGATTCAACATAAAAATGTGAAGGACTTTATCAATGAGTATGAACCATTAAAAAGTCCGGATTCTAAAATAAGGTGCCTTGAATATTTACTCAGAATTCAAAATCAGTTCTTTATCTCACAGGCAGGTGGCAGTAAACAAAGGTAAGAACAAGGCATTGTATTTCCCTTTGGGGTTTACAAAGTGGGATCTAGTCTGTTTTTCTCTCTGAACTCTATCAGAAAGCTTATTAGATGGGCCTACTAAAATATGTAACATTAAACATTTTGGCTGAGGAAACATAAAAGAATAAACCATTTTCTAAATGCATATGCATTCCTAATTTAGCAATACTTCTTAGGGTATAATTTGACAGGTTTACTGCAGCTGGAAAATTATATAAAGTGAAGTTGGAATCCAGTGAAAATACCACATTCCTGGCTGCCATTGCACATCCTCGTTAGCACCTATCAAGCTGGAATAGCAGAGCTGGAGCAGGCTCCAACTGATATGTTAGTGGAACTTGCAACACAGAAAAGAGAAATTTGATTTTGAGCCGATTAACCAGAATGCTTCTGTGAGTTAGGATGGGCAATCTATGAAAAAGACAAGTACTGAGACTTCTGCCTTCTCACCCATTCCCTAGCACTGCCTTTGTGCTCTCTGGAGCAATACACAACTAGAACAGATAGCTAAGACAAAACTGATATTCACACTTTTGGCCTTGCCTTGATACAAATTCAGAAGCTGTCAGTCTTGCTGACAATATGGTGTACAAATACTAAAAGGTTAGGCCATATTGTAATAATTTAATATTTGCTAAAAGATGGTGAGGCACAACCTGACTGCGCTGGGAACAGTTATGAGCCCTGTTGTATCCTCTGGGTCTACAAGGACCCAAGCACCATCTTTATCAACTCAGTAGGTTGGAGTGAGAGAGATGCTTCCTAGGAACATCTCAGCATCGTTGCCTAGAGACTAATGTCTTTTACCTTTTATACCCTATATTAGTGGATTTACGGGCTTATCAGAAGAAGTTTTTCTATTGCTTTCAATGCGTTTCAGAGCAGTCCTCAATGAGGAGAGTATATGCCCCTGAAGACGCCTACTCTGATGATATTCTTCCATCCTGTGCCTCAATCTGTGCGTATTATTTGATCCTAGCACTGCGCTCAGCCTTGACTTCCACTGCTGACTGCCAGAGCATCTGAGCATGGGAAAACATTTACAGCCTACAGTAAGCCCTCCTGTGCTGTACTTGCTGGTAAGTGCTGAGCCAGCATCTGTGAAATTACTAACATTACATTGAGACATACAGCCCTGTATAACATCTTTTCCCTATGCTATGTAGTATTTGAGGTGCAAAGATGACAACGATCATTGTATATATGTAAGCACAAAACACCTAAACCCAAACTGAATGCAGTGGAATCTAGGACATCTACCTCACACAAAGGATAAATTTTCTCCGAGTTGTAGAGAGGTGAAGTTCCCTTACTAAGTTACTGCTTCACAGAGGAAATATCCTTTTCTTATGAGAACTAAAAGTTAGTATTCTTAGAAGTTATTTTAAATATGACTAGAGAGTCCTCTTTTCTTCATTTTGCGAGGTGTGAAGGCAGCTGGTCAAAATAGGAAGGCTGAAACAATAGAAGTATGAAAGCATGACTCTGAACGTCTATATTCTGATAAAAGTTTGTAGCATCTGCTGAATTATACATTAAAGAAGATATTGATATTTCTAGTTTAATGATCTAGAGATGTGGGATTCAGCAGAACCAAATCCATCGGAAAGAAATGGTGAAGTTCCCCACCTAAGAAATCATCTTTGTAATGACATGAGACACAGCAGAACAAAATATTTGCAACAACAGCACTGACACGCATAAAAGATCTATTTATGTCATCGTGGTATCAACTAAGCTGAAGCTTGGTTTTTATTAAGATAGCTATAGTAAAGCTATATTTAGAACTCCAGAAACAATAGTTCCAACTAATTATCTCATTACTGTATGCTAATAGCTACAATTTTTCTGCTTTCTTTGTCCACAAAGAAAGATAACTGTACAATATCCACTATGTTCTGAAATGCATTCCTTTCATGGATCCACATTTTACCTCATGATTTAGTCCTTCCATCTAACAGCATTTCTCTTCCTGGATACAAAGGGAATAGATTTGCAGCTGTTACAAAAACAGCAGCCTTGCCAAACCTGTTTGCGGATAAGGCTGCTCGTTCCCTTTGGACCTCTCCAGAAGAAAAGAACACATGTCACGCTGCTACAAAGTACTCAACCTGCTGAATGACACTCATGCAATTTGCTAACAATAAATGAACAAGGAACATATTTGCACAGCTTATTAGGACCGGTACTACACAGAGCTGTGAGCGTACGGAGAGCCAGGTACTCCCACTCGCTGTGCAATTCTAATGAAGGCACTAGACAAGTAATGAGCTTCGCCACAGCACCGACTTTTCTTAATTACTGTCGACTGGCATGTGATTATTACAGAAACTCTCATCCTCTGTGGAAAGTTCTGGGTTTGTTAAAAGGGGAAACCTTCTTTCTTTCCAAACACATGCGTGCGTGCACACACTGAGTTCAGGTTTCAAAGCCGAATGCTCCCCCTTAGGACACACAGGCACTTAGACTCCTTGGGCAACCTCCATTTGCACCCCTTGCGTCTACGCATCAGGTTACTGGCATTCATTGCATAGTCGTGTCATCACGTGCTCTTTGATTTCTGATGGGATCCCCGGTTTTTCAGCCCAAAGCAGAGACAATGGTCATATAGCAAACAGCTATTCAGTATTTTCTGTTGTTCTCACCGTGCCTGTGTTATAAGAAAACACAGCTCTCTTCTAGTTTGACAGTGTTAACAACTATCTCTTTTCTGGGCTGCTTATCATGGTGATGTCACAAATATTAATAAAACTATATTATAGCATGCTGATAAGGTACGTTAATTCCCATTTTATGAATATAACTGAATCACAGGGAGTAAGGTAGGAAATTTGTATTAACTGAGCCTTCTTACACTGGCCTGTCAATTATTGTTTCCAAACAACTGGCACAAAATGAGCCCACAACTTCATTAGAACTCCTTGGTGCTACCACAGTAAAAGAGGCACAGCTGGCTCTTACGTCTACACTAGTAAATTAAGCAAGCCCAGGAAAGTTGCTGGCACTAAGGGCAGCTGGCACAGAAAGCTTGCATCCTCACTAGTAAAACCCTCTCGCCTCCAGCATGGCTCTCGCTGCATGAAAACTGCCTTTTGGGAATGGTCTCTGGACCATTTTAATTGCAAACCATGCCGGCATCCTGCTGGGAAGGGTGCTGGCTGGGCCACGCCAGCTTGGGCCGGGGAATGTGATAACAGTTTGCTAGCACAGGCGTTCCTGCCCACTGCTAAGGAATGCTCCAAGGCACACTACTAGTATAGGTTTCATCACCAAAATCACCTTCTTGTATTTTTCTTCCTCTTAAAAGCACTGCAGAAGATAGCTTGCTACATAGAAACCAGATCATTTTGCTTATCATTTTTACTGTTTTTTTTCTTACCCAAATCTATGACAATGAAACACTATGGAACCAAAATATCCGTTGTACTGCATTTCAAGGTAATAATAGTAGATATCAGCTACATTTGTATGGCTTGTCACTTCAACACATTTTATGTTCTGGATAAGAACAATTACTAATGTAAAAATGGATTACTACACTAGAAGGTAAGCCTGAGGCACAAAATACAGATTTATTCATTTCTATCTTCCTTAAGAAAAAAAAAAGGATTGCATACAGTGTTTGCCATTTCTGTAACAGCTAAATTTATCACATCGTCAAACTGATGGGCCAAGGGAAAGGAATTTTTCAATGCAAAATCCAGAAAAAAGATTAGAATAGAGTTCAGTCTTCTGGAAAATAACATTTTTTATACACAAGCAAATGTGTGGCCAAAGGGTATGAAAACTGTGCAAATCAAGTATTACCGCAAAAAACAATGACCCCCTCGCCACCCTAGGTTGCTAGGTACATGTGCTCTTGCAGGAAAAGAAAAATATATATTATGTTAATCAAGGTAGCTCAAATGGTGTTTAATATTTTCTTTTTTTTTTAGTACATAATAAGTATTTATTTACTTATTTCCCTGCTTACTTTTAACATCCCTTGCATCCCTTATTTGGTAGTTTCTTCTACCTGAATCCTCAAATTTCTAGGTTTGCAGAATCTACGTTAACTCATTTATCTGATTTTTTTTTGCTATTACCCTACTGAAACTGCTATTTTTATAACATGATGCATTTCTTTCTGCTGTGAAAAATAAAAATGCTTCTATTCCTTATCTCATTATTTTGGGAATAATTTTCTTAAAAGTGAAAAGATATTGAAATCATGCATAGTAAAAAACCATCATAAGTGTCAAAATTAAAATGTCCAAAATGCAGAATTTTAATATCCATTTTCCAGAATTTATTTTTACACTGTTTTCAAGGTACTCATTCAAATCCTAAATATGTGCATAACAAGGATAGGTTGGATAGGTTTTATTCAGTATTTTAAACCCTCACATTAGAGCTAAAAGTACTCTGCTTTGGATAAGAATTTTTGTTTTATTTTAATGTCAGCATCCAAATATTCAACAATTCAAATATCACACAAAATAGAATAAGCCTAACTTAACGGAAGAAAACAAATGAAAAACAGAAACTTCCTTTGTATCAAATAACCCAGGTACAGATTCCCCACTACTTGCATAAGCTTTTAAACTTTACAAATCCAGCATGTTATGATGTTATCAGACAAAAAACACTGTTCTGCTCTGTGCAGAAGCACAAACGTCTATATGAATTGCAGTGCATTGGAAAAACAAGGTAATTGTTTTGTGTCATTATAGAAACAACAGAAGCAGCACCATTGCAAGCAGCTGCTGGATTAGGTGTATTGGTCCTTCTTGTTCCGTTAATTGTCAGGGAGCCAAACGTTCAAAGAGCATCCATGCACGTAGAGGTGTTTCTCATGCTGGTTTTATTACCACAGTAAGGAATTTACTGGATTAAATCTAAACGCACATTTATTCCGATTAAAAAAGAAACAAAGATTTCCCTGTTGACTTAGCATTACTTACACAAGCTGTAATATCGCAGGATCTTATAGTGAAATGACATTAATTATTTCACAAGTAAGCTGTATGCTGATAATATATAATATATAAATGTTTATTAAATGGTTGATAGAAGTTACAAGCATGTTGGAGACAGGTGGAGATACTGTTATCCTTAATGGCTTTAAGTACACATCAATCAAAGTCGTTACAGAGAGTTATGAATTATTCTCATAAGCAACCTTCTGAACTCAACAATCAAAAATATATATCTCAATTACTGAGTTCATGTAAGTGGTTTATAAGTTCAACACAATACAAGACTGTAAATTGGTTATAAATGAGGCATGAATAAATTTAGACTTAAAATTACAGGAAGATATTTAAACACCTGAGGATTAGAGTTCTGAAATGGTCATATAGGGCAAGAAACCTAATTGTTCTAATATGAGTCTCATAAGCTTATGAAAGGGACTACATAAAATAAATAGGAGAAATTCTGGAGACAAAAGAAGGGTAATGTGAGTCTTGTGTATCCAATTTGTGTCATGAAATTAAAAGGAGACTGGACCATAACATCCTTCATTATAATGTTTATTGTATGAATCTCATACTGGGAACCAACCATAGCTATGGGATTTAGGAAAACATTTAGCTGTCTTGGAAAAAATAGGGCGTGAGAAGACCAGGAGAAAGGGGATGCTCACTTTGAAGCTGGAGATCAGCCATGTAAGACAAGCACATATTCGCCTGCCTTCTCCAGCTCTCAGACATGCGGTTGGTGTGTTCAGCTCACTTGATCATGGCCAAGTTACTCTGAAAATTTGGGATCAATAACATCTTTTTTCCACAGGTCAGAGTACTGGGACAACCCAGCTTGTTTTATTTTGGTTGCTTTTTTCCTCCCACCCATCCATTAGTATGCCTACTAATATCACCCAGCGATATTGTTTATCAAATGTGTTGTTACTACACAGAAGAGGATTTGGCGATTCCCTCATTCTCTGCAGCGCATTTCTAGACAGAATATAGAATCCCTTCATGCAGCCTTCTCTATTACAGGAATATACATCTAAGCATTACAGATAAAGGCTAGAGAAGAAAAACTTCAAGCCAAGGATGTGTTAGAGTCCATACAGTCAAGCAATGACACTGTGATAATAACACATTACCAGTGGAGCTCCCTTTAGTTTTATCATCATATGAATCTGACATAAATTATTTTGGCACCATATTAATCAGTAGGAAGAAGCAGGTTTAATCTGGCACTGGAAAAAACTTTAAATTAGGGTTTGGATTATACCCAACATGAGGTTCTTATTAGTCAGTTTTCTGTACAGACTAAGTAGAACTATACACTCCGCTAAATTGTGTCCAACCACAAATGCTATAAACTCAAATCTGTTTTGAGTAACAAAGTTGCTCACAGGCCAATGAACTTTTGCCCCTGATTAAAACATTCAGAAGATTTGTCTTTTGTCTCTGTACGAACTATAGAAACTTTTTTTCTCCTCTTGATCTAACTTTATCTACTAAACCAAAATGTCTGTGCAGTTGATAGTGCCACATATCTTTGAGTTTATGAAGACATCTCAGCCACTGCTGGGACCCCGTCCCCAGCTGTTCAGATGAAGGTGAGGAGGGTGATGCGTGGGGGTACTGCACCCCTTGTTCGATGCTCCACTTGCTCATCCTTCACTTCCCTGGAACGTTCATTCCTCTGTTTCCAGCTCCATCCTATCTGAGCACCAAACAGTGTCTGGAAATTCCTGGAAATTAGTCTTGTGCTGACTGGGAGTCAGGTCTTCCAAACTACTACACTGAAGCCACCAAAACCAGCCTGCATTTTCTGTAAGGCAGAGTGGGAAAAAGCTATCTATGCAGAGCACATGCACGGGGCACTTTTGTGAACGACACTGGCATTAATATTATTCTAGTGGTTTTAATATGGTGATAATTAAACTGAACTAGATTTTCACTGGTTGTAAACCTGAGGCCTTCTTGTCCTCTATGTTTTCCTCAGTGATGACACTGACTATTGCTACAACTAAGTAGCAAATCAATTTGCCAGTGAGGAGCAGAAAGATATCAAAGGCAAATCCTAGTAGAGGACACCTATATGTGGCAAACCATTTTTCACTCTTTTTACTGAATTTCCAAAGAGAAGGCAAAACAGAAAAACATTGCCAGAACTGGTGCCTTTCTGTAAGGAAGTAAGTACTGCAGCATCACATTGCTAGCGAGGGGAATGGACTAAAAATAGGGACAAGCAAAGCAGAAACATTTCTAACAATGTTTGTCATGGACTGTCACCTTCTGGATCCCAGAAAAAACTAGGATGTCAAGTTGTTTTTAAGGCTAAATCTTAATGGAAAAAGTAAGCCTATGAGCAGCAAAACTAGTGATGCCCTCACAGCTGTATCCCATAGTGGAAGCTCCCTCTCACATCTCCTACTCTCCTGTAACACAATATCCTTTGCTGTACTCTAGCCATGCCTATAGCAGTAAATCAGTGGTCCAGAGACCATTCTCCAGCTTTTAAACCAGGTGGCACAGCTTGGATCATGTCACTAGAGCAAACCCTACCAAGCAAGGTGGCCAAATCCAAACTGCCTGTTGGCAATGGGCTCTGACTGACATTTCCGTGCCCCAACAGGGTCAAGCGATGGTTTGGGAGAGGGCTCCTTATCATGGCGCTCAGCTATGCCAGAGGCCATTCCTGCAGTCGCAGAACAAAGACCACCTCAAACCAGTATCCAGGATCACAGCTTGGCACTGTTTAACTTACTAGGATAGATGTAACCTCTGTACTTCCCGAGTGCAATAATCCTAGTTCTGCTCTCCCACATGTTTGCTACATGTCCTTGACTGCGAATGAACGGGATGTGCTAATCAGGATTTATTCACTACCACTGGGTGAGCCTAAGTTAAGATCCTGTGTCTCTCTCAGGAAGATCATAATAAATGATTTTTGGTGTGGGATTAGGAGGTGTATTTGTGAGACTTTTATGAAGCTGATTACAGCATACTACAGCATTCTACAAGTAACATCTGCTTGCATGTCCAGCCATTTATGCAGCTTTAAAAGTCAAAGCTTCATAGCAACTAAAAATATTAATGCTTTGATGGAGTAATGTTTGCCTGTATCGATGTTACCTGCCTTTTCATTCAGTGAATATCTGTAAAGAATCTATTATTTGGGAGATATCTGATAGGCAAACTGGCTGTCTTCCTTTTTCCTTTTTTGTGCCCTCTCTGAAAACCTCATGAGGTCCTCAGGTTTTAAGAAAATTCCTCTTGACCCATTTCTGCATCTGTCAGTCACTCCATGCTTTTAAAAATCAGGCTCTATGTGGCTTAGGATTTTAAAGCCTATTTTAAGAAGTGACATTAGCACTCACATCCCACTACATTTTGGTGAAATCGAGTGTCCAATTTTCAGGAGACTTTAGGTTTGTATTGATTCAGTGAGGTATCTAGCAGGGCTTATAAGAGCATCAAAGCACTTGGACTTAGTGTGAATTAGACACCTAGAGTACTTTATCAATGTTAGACTAGAATAAGGATATTATCTGAACCTGTTGGAGCCTTTAGGCTTCAAAGTGCTTACATTGCTTTGAAAATGGAACTAAGGCTGCAATGATGCTTAGACAATTTTGGAAATGCTGCCCTTTATCCTCTCACACACTACTTTTCTCTAACATAGATTCATAGTGAAAGAAAAAAAATACTTCTCATTTCAGATCCTTTACTTGCTATTTTTTCCCTTGGGCTCAAAAGCAAAATTTCTACCGAAACCTGTGATGTATCTGCTTTGAAATCAACACCAGAAAAAGCCCATGGAACATAATTGAGTTGTGTGGATTTCTAGAGGATGAGTTGAAAACCTCTCTATGGAAAAGATATCAGTGTCTATTCACAGTAATTGCAACAAAACACTATTGCTTCGTTATTAAATTCTGCCAATAGTTTGCATGTAATTCCATATGATTTCTGCACACTAGAGCAGAGTCCTCCGAAAAATCCTTTTCGTTTATAATGCTAAGGTGCTTCTTACATGTGGTGGATAAGCTATGCTAGCATAAAAGTGTATTCATTGATACAGGACATTTTTGGTAGCAACTCAGTGACCTGCCTTCATTGCCTACGAGAAGAATATTTAGTTACTATCAGAATGAAGCTTATGTAAGTAGGAAAATTCTGTGAGTCAAAGATGTGCATATATAACTAGATAGTTGGGTTTCCTGTAAGACAATCTGTGACAATTTTTATGTACACAGACCTCTCATCATCTTCAACAGACATGACACATGAAAGGGAAGCACAGAAGTCATGTAAAGCGCTGCAGGATAAAGAGCATGTAGTGCAGAAAATGCCCACATTGGGTCATTGGGATGGGATGGGATGACTTACACCATGGACACGAGGTGAAAGGAGAAAGGAAAGAAGCAAAAAACTAAAAAAAGCCAAAGAAAACTGAACTTGGCTCCTACTCAAACTTCTGAGTTTGTTAGAAGTGGATTGCTGCACTGTAGCCACCCTTTTTCACAGCACTAAGGGAAACAGGAACTGCAGTGCTAAGAGAGCGCCCTGCTCCCTGTCACGCCGCCCGCCTGCTCGGTGCCAACGCAAGGCTCCCACCACCCCTCTTGCACATCTTCTCATCGCTGCATCCCATCAGCCCCCCCCGGCATGGACAGCGATGCACAGCCCTGCCGGCCACTGTCCTTCCTGCACGCTCGCTGCCGCTGCCGTCCCCACAGCGCTGGGAACTGCATTTACATTTCGTTTGCACTGGCAGAGGTAAAGACAGACAGCAGTTGTGAATAATGAATATTGCCAGTCCAAGAGTGACATTTTATTTAACTGACAAGAAAATGCACAGGGGTGGCTGTGAGCTTTATCGGTGATGAGATTTGAGCTGCCAGCTATGACTATGTTCAAATTTTCTCTTATCCCGGCACAACTGTTGATTGGCAACAGTTCAGACTTAACAAACAGCACAGGGGCGGCATAGCTGTTCCCAAATGTTAAAAGTTATTATTGCAGCAAAACCTTTGCTTTTGCCCTGTTGGTAGTGATACAAAGTATGTTATATGTATGTACACATGTACGTGTTCTCCATTATTTTTTACTTACTAATTTATATATAACAGGTTCACCTTCTCTTTCACTTAAATGAAGACCTTTAGTATTCTCAAAGTAACAAAAAGCATATAAACACCTCATGAAAGCAAGTATCTTTTGTAGCTCTGAAGACAGAGGTAATACTTACTCAGGCTGCCTTATGAGCTTAATACAGCAATGTTCATAAGCTCTCTATTAAGGAATATTTTAAAACAAAAGTGGAGAATTACTTTGGGCCCAGATGGCCAGATATGTAGAAAGAGCTGGGTTAGTAGGACCAAAAGCTCCCACAAAACCAAATCCAAAACCTCATAAATTCATATTCATCTTATATTATTTCATGAGATGCCTGGGGAGCACAAGAAAACCTTGCTTCCTGCACTGATGCATGTCCTGCAATCTGTGCGCACCTCTGGAAAGCTGGTAAGCGCCACAGCTGTGCAAGCAGAGGGCACAAATGAAGTCAGGCTTGATTAGGACCTGGAGGCATTTCATCTCTCCCAGCAGGATCCATGCGTGAGGGTTTCCACCAGCCGCCCTGGGAAGCCCCCGCGCTGCCCTCCCTCCCGGGCTGGCCGCCCCCGGCCACACGCCGCGGGCGCCGGGGGAGTGAAACCCTTCCCTGGAAGGCAGGGGGAAAGTTGCAGAGACCGCTGCTTGTCCTCTGGATGAGTCTGGTGCTTAACGTAACAGAGACGTTGTGTACATTTTCAATGTACAGTGTTCTTGCAGTTTACTCCTACTCTCTTTACAGCAAGGATGACAGGGTTCTGTTAACACAGCACTCAGCTGGTCTTTACAAAATTTCAGCTGGAAGAAAATATCACACATGCCCATGTACGCAAAGCTCAGCTCATCCCAAGGCCAATGCTGCTGACAGCAATGCAGCATATACAAATTAAGCTTGTCCATATCACTTCAAGGTGAATTTAGT
>NW_009190095.1:62405-99975 GCF_000690835.1 Fulmarus glacialis
AGCTTTTTAATAGGGCCTTAATTCTGTATGATTTAGGTTTTTAGATATTTTCTACGTGGGGTTTCTCTTGACTTATTAGCTAGTAACCTTTGAAAAACTCAGATGCATTCGCTTTCCTTGATTCTAATCCATTAACAATGACCAGTGCCTAAATTTAGTATATGATAACCTTCTGTTTTCTATGGCACTGAAAAGGCTAATCATATCAGGAGATCCAGTCTGAAAGGAGAAACTGAATTATACTTAAATAATCTCCTAGGGCCTTATTATGTATATCAACAGTTTAATTAAATCATTTGATTATTACTTCCTTACCATTTCAGAAGATAATAATGTCAGTGGAGTAATAAAATTCTTCATTCGACACTCAATTGCAACCTGCAAGCAAGCAACTCAATGGCATCATGATAAACTTTCATGTTTATATATTGATTTTCTAAAATGAACATATCAAATTCACCTTAATTCTGTTAATGGTACTGCTTACAATTCTACAGTACATATAATTACAGAATAATTTATTTTTTGTAATTAAAATATCTACAGGTATTTAATATACACATTTTTCACATGCCATGTCAAGCATGCTCCTTATATGTACATGCTGGCAAATCAAATCTTGTTCCTGCATGTGTATTTTCTAAAATGTAGATTTTAGTATGCGATGATAAAATAGGATAAAAGGTCTACCAATTCGTTTGTAGAATACCATACATGAATTAATTGTTGCCAGTCTTGCATAATACATCAAAATCTCTTGGATATCAAAAGAAGAAAAGGGCTGTACCTTATTTAGGTTTCTAAATCACTTTATAATGTTTTGTATGTTATACGCTATTTTTACAGACACTGAATAAGACCATATTTGTACTTCTAGCTGATACACAGCAGCCAAATTAATAATGCCTTCTGTGTTCAAAGGTTAAACACAGCTACATAGCAGATATCAAATAGTACCAAAGTGATGCAAGAACATGATAATGGCCATACTGAGACATACCAAAGGTTCAAGAACAGTATCTGTCAGTGCCCAATGGAAGAAGCCTAGGCCATTATATAAGAATAACGAAATGCATAATGTTATTTCCTTAAAGTACTGTCCTGGGCTTAGCCAGACACGGCGTCTTTGCAGCTGACAGCCCACGTTTTTAACTCCATGAATTAGTCCTGTTACTTTTCCAATCCATCTAAACTGCTAGCATCCACAGCAGAGTTCCCCGGCTCAGCTCCACTCCAAGTGAAAAACGGCTGCCTCTGCTCCGGTCGGCTTGCTCATCTCTGGTTTTATTTCATGTCCCCTACTACTTTTAGTCGAAGGGACCGAGCCTGTTATCCATCTTCGCTATGCCACACCCCACCCTCACACCTCATCCAGCTTAAACAGTCCTAGTACACTTTAATATTCCTTAATATATAAGCTGTCCACAAAGCTTTTATCATACTTCTTGACCATCTCTGCATCTTCTCCAGTTTCAGAACATCTTTCTGGAGACTCAGGGAACCAGAACTGTACGCAGCATTCACGACACTCACACATATGTCCAGCTGCATAAAGTTTTCTGTTTTGTTCTCTTCTTCTTTCTAATAATTCCAAACATTGCATTTGCCTTTTTTGATCAATTCTGAACTTTCAGCTCACCTTTTCACAGAACAGTCTGTTGTAACTCCGGTATCTCATTCCTATGTGGTATTCGTTAGCTAATAGCCCGTCGCTCAGTGTCTGAAGGAAGGATTGCTTCTTTGTCCCCTGTGCATCGCTTCACATCTGAATTTCATATGATCCTTCTGCAGTTCTTCACAACAGTTCTTATTCTAAATAACATGCCTTTTAAATTTTCTTTATTCATCTCTTCACAAATCATTTACAAGTATTCTGATCAGCATACACATATGTGGGACTACACTGGTTATCTACCTATACTGTAAGAACTGAAAATACATTCCTGGCCTTTGTTTCCTACCTTTTAATCAGTTGTTTTCTTCTGTGGGGAACTTCTCTTTTATCCCAAGGTAACTTTGTTTAAGAGTCTCTGCTGAAGGATCCTGTCAAAAGCCTTTGATACGATCCAAGGAGATCATCTGATCATGGAAACACTCAGAGTGCACCAGTGGGTTACAGAGCTCAATTCTCCTTTGCAAAGTTGCACTAACTCTGCAACAATATATCATATTATTACGAATGCACTAATTTTAGTCTTTATTATAGTTTCTTCTAATTTGTTTGCACTAATTGCAGACAACAGGTTAACTCATCTGTGATATCATGGATCTTCTCTGGAGTCCTCTAAAAAATAAGTGTCCTGTAAGTCACTTTCCTATCCTCCAGTACCAGAGTGTTTTTAAGCAAGTGGTCAGAGACCACAGCTCGTAATTCAGAATTCAGAATCCTCCTATCTTTCAGAATGTGAGAACAGTTTACGCCATCACCAAGCTATAGAGAGTCTAAACTATTATTTTATCAAATGACAAAAAAACCCAACCAGCAAACCACACAGTTAAAGGCCTCATTTCAGATCTTCCTGCAAGAAGATCTTCAGATCTTCTTCTGCAAGACGCACCCCATGCCGGAGCCTCTACTGCAAAGCTCCAGTCTGAAACACCACTCGGAGAGTAACCAGCAACGGAAGTCACATATTTTTCCTAGAGCTTGATGCAGTTTCCCAGCAAAATCAACACTAACTTGCATTTTGGATACGCTGCTTCTCACACTAGGTGCCAACAGCTTTCTGTCTGGTTTCTGAATGTCTTCACTTCATCCAGTTCACACTTTCTGTTTTACCAGAAATTATTTCCTTTTCTTTCTGCCCTATCTCTACTTTCTTCATTTCCCTTGTAAGCCTTTGGCTGCATTTTGTGTATATCATTTGCTTAAAATTTCCTCGTCTGCTTACCACGTACTGTCTTACTTCTTTACCTAGCCAGTTTCATTCTGCTGTAAATGGTGGCCCAGAATCAATTTTAAAACAAGAGGCCATCTTTTAAAATGTGTAATCAACAGCAAATGACCGAATGTGAAGTCTTCTCATTAGTGCATATATAATTGGATGCATTAAGTTGAGTCAATGGTAAACCATCTGTTTCAATGCATAGCTATCTGATTTAAATATGTAGACATTAGCAGAGACTCACAGTAGGGGATTTCCAAAAGCAAACTTCAGCCTAGTGGTGCTAACCTCCCTATCTCTGTTTCTGTCATCACTGGAGACAGACAGGTTCCTCCACAGGGTTGCACAGTGTAGCTCAGTCAGATAAGTTTCCCAGTTTCAAGAAACATAGTGAAAGCTGGGGGCACATAAAAAACCAGTTTTGAAAGCCAAGAATAACTTGATAATAACCTTTAAGATTTCTTACATACGCATGAAAAAGAAAAATTTCTCCCTCTCTCCAGTCTAGGTCTCTCAGAGAGTCTCCTAAGTGGAGCTGTCTGCTTCCAAAAATGCCACTAACTGTTGAATGGAAAACTGGTATTCTGTTACAAAATCAAACAGAAAAGCAGCAGTCAAATACTATGATTCATAAACTTTAAGTAGACCTAATTATGAAGAAATCATGAAAGAATTTTTCCTTAAAAACTGGTGTAAGTGAGCTACAACCTTCTGTTTCCCATTTCATTGCTCACTGAAAACCTTTGAAATAGTAGACCTGTCCTAAACAGAGGACAGATGCAAAGGGAAAATGCTTACCATTATATGTACTTGTTAGTAAAACATTTCTGGAAAAAATAAGACTAACTCAATGAAGTCCCTCATATTAGGATGTTCAACATGACATAAATAGCAAAAAGTAATACAGTGAAATGAAAAATATGGATTATGATGGCATATTTAATTACAGTTTTCAAAGTAATCAACACATGCAGAAAACAAGTTCCCTTGATTTTCCTGCCTGTCTGTCAAATATAGATAAAATTACACTGCCTCAGGATTCCCAGAAAATTTCTTGGTCAGAGTTCATTCCAGATGTGTATCTCCTTTCTTTAAGAGAGGAAGAGAAAGGTAGCTATGAAGACAACTTAAAAACCAGCACCCAGAGGGATAAATCAAAGCAAAGTAAGGAAGTACACCTAAGGCATCTGTGCAGGAGCCCAGGTACGTGGACACTGGGAACCGAATGCAGGTTTGTCAATAGAACACACTTTTTGCCTGATAAAAAAATTCAAAGCAAGTTTTTCAAAACATTCAGGATCTGTTAGTTGATTTATTGGGAAGATTTCTCAGGCTCCAAAGCAGAGAAAAGATAGGAGAAAACAAGAATGCGAGTGAGAGGAGGAAGAAAAGAAAGAAAAGGAAGGAGAAAGAAAGAAAGCAAGCTAACTCTGCTCCAGAACAACTCACTGATCAAACATTTGCCCAAGATGATGGAGAGGAACCAGCTCCAAATCTCCACTCTGATTGCTTCTGTCTCAGGCAAGTATGGTATTAGTATGACTCTCTACCTCAGTCTCGAAACTGCTCTGCTCTGCCTAAGTAGCTCAGTATTCACCAGGCAGGAGAGGGGCTGACTCCGCAGCCCGCTCGTCAGACACCCCCGCACCCCGCGCTCGGGCCACTACCCGGTCAGACAGGCAGCCACCGACCGGGGCTCTGCCGCACTTTGTGGCCCACTTGGCTATTGCGGGCTACAGTCTCCCTCCCTTCTCTTTACGCAGGCACGCACGTGCGTGTCCTAGCTTTCTTCTGCACCTCCATGATTTGTCATTATTCATCTCCTCTCCTGCTCTCCATACCAGCACACACGTATGTACCGATCCACTGGATGAAATACTCTGAAAAAACAAACTCTCATTCAGGAAAGCATTATATTTTTTGAAAGAAACCACCAAGTAACAATTCCATAAATCAGCTAATCACAGGATGGGTACGCGACTTTGGCTAAAGTGGTTCATCCATTCACAAATGGGAAGTAACAGGATTCAGTGTAGGAAGCGTACAAACCCAGTATTGGGGGAAGACGGGTGCAGCCTTTCCTTTTTTTTCCCACCTTTGAAAGTAGGAAGGGGGGTAATTATTAGACAGTATGGTAAGTGCACGTTCTGTGAAGAGTTTTTTACTCTTGCTGATTTTAATTTTTGTCAAAAATTACAACAAGTAGTTACAATGTATCTTTTGAGTACTGGTGCTGCTGCCCCAAGAAGAGTGTAGATATCCTTTGGAGAAGGGAATAAAACTGGCTGAAAGAGATGTATGTAACTGCAGTGTGAGCTAGCAAATTACAGAATCCACAGATTTACCAAATTACCCGATTTTGAGATATTAAAATAATCTTTGCAGATCCACGCCATAAAATCATATAACCTTCATCTCATAACCTGTAGCAATAGGAGAAAACAATTATTCACATCATTTTTCTGTATTTCAATTTTCATTTCCACCTGTAGTATCCGTTTACTGGTAAGACTACTAAATAGTGCAGAGGGAAGAATCATGGGGAATTCTACTGCACTACCCTACATCCTCTTGAGGATCACTGGCTAGTTAAAATTAACTTTGAGGCCTACCACTTAGCCAGTTTTTAATCCATGCCATGCATGGCTATTGATTCTTTAAGAATTTACTCTTTTAACCAACTCACTCACAATCTCTCAAACAAGCTATCGACTCACACAAGCCAAAAGTCTTGTACATCTAATGTAATAATGCTGCTATTAATTACTGAAATACCAGCCAAACTATAATGCTTCTTGCTTCAACTCTTGCAAACAAGAAAAAGAGTTTTAATTAACAATTATTGGTTCTGCAGATGGAAATTTCTTTTTTTGGCTCAGACTTTGAGTCAGAAGCTACAAGTGTTACATGTGACAGGCCAAAGCAGACATGAAACTGTTGATTTGAATGACTTCTGACTAGTTTATTGAAAAAATATGAAGGATGTAGACTTAGCTAAAAAGTTACTTGTTATTTTTAAAAGTAAGAGATGTCTTGCATTATGCTTTGGTTTTCATTTACAAACGCCTGTTACAAAATACTACAGCCTCACAGAGTAAATCTGGTATGGACATACCTAGCTTAATTAACACAATTATAAGAAACATATCTTAAGACAAAACATGCTTTTATTCATGTTTAGTTAGGAAAAGTTAAACAACTCTAAGAATCTTATTTATCTTACATGTTTTGCTTAGGTTATTAGTTTTGTTTTTCTGTCCCTGATAATTGAAAATAGCATAGTTAATTCCTTTTATTTGTAATCAGTTTGTAATAAATTGAATTTTGAGCACTGTTAATGCTACACTATTTACTTTAAAAATGGAAATATTCTTATAGTCTGTAAACCTGATATGTAAAATCTGTATTTTAGGTCAAACTTATCTTTGATGTTTTTTTCCTCTGTCTTCTCCATTTCTTTTAATTAGCTTCCCATTAGAAGGAATATGAATGATAACACAGAGAAAGCATTTGCATATTCCTTGTAACTTAAATTAAATTCTTATTCTGATGAGACAGAGTGAAAGATTATACACTTACATCTCATCTCCCATTAAGTTTCTATTTAGTTTAGAGAGTTTTTCATTTGCATTTAACTGCTTGGCAAAGATCAATTGTTAAATCACACTGGATTTTCACCTACTGACTGTAGAGGATCTTAAGTCTTGAACTGTGTGCGCATGTTTTACAGCATTTCAATAAGCAGAGAGGAAATGTCACATGTAGGGAACTATTGTTTCATTATTTTTGCTCTAAGCATTTCTCAAATTAATCTTTTCTTCCTGGATCTTTCCTTCAAAACCTGGAGAACACAGCTGTGGTTAGGGGGGAAGGAAGATTTACGTCTTAAGGCCATTTATATCCTTGGCCATTTCTTTTCCCCAACTACCTCTCCTCCCACTGTCTATGGGACAAATCCTGCCAGCACAAGTCAGGTGTCCAGGGGTCCTCCTCAGCTCTTCTACTAGTTTGGCCCTACCCACCTCATTAACTCCAATCCACAAAAACACGTGAGGCTTTGGGCAGTTTGCATGCAGACCAGACCATTGCCCTCTCTTCCTAAATGTTAACTTAAATAGCAGTGCCCTAAGTTTAGTGGTGTTACAGGCACTCTGTGGTGAAAGACAAAATCTACTCCCACATACCAAACGACAATACCTAATTTCCAGGTCTGTGCCTACTGGAATTTAAACAATCCTATCAGCCTTTTGGAAACAACTGTCCCTTCCAGTGGTTGGCCAAAGCCTCCCAGATGTGCCGGTTCAGCGGCAGTAGAAGAGGAGCCACCTTCCAAACCATCCCACAGTAGGAGCAGCAGAAGGAAACTGCCGTTCAGCTGTTCTGACTGGCATTGTTCTCGCTGCTTCTGCCTGAGAGTCAGAAAGCAACAGGGAAGGGGTGGTCACCTAAACACTCCACTTCTCCGCCTTCTTACAGCAAAGCAGCTTCTGAAGCTGTATTAGCCACGTGGGAGCAGCTCTCGGATCACAGCCATACTTGTGGACAGGGCTGGCATCACAGAAAGAAGAGGGAGGTTTAAGAAGAAGCTGACAGACAGCATTCTTATTAGTAATTTTTTATTTTAACGGAAAAGTGTTTATCTGCTCTGCGCAACCGAAGTGCAACGGAGTGGCCGAAATGACACAGCACTGTTGCAAGAAAAGGAAAAAAAAGACAGGTATCTCTGAATACTTTATCCTATGACCCAGGTAACACCAATGCCTTAGCAGATAGATTCAAAATGTATAACAGGTAAGGCCACTTCCCAGGAGTTTGATGAGACAGTAACTTACCTCAAATATTCTTTCCTGTGGTGTCAGTACCTCTCCTGTTACCACTTACACTAGATGCTACAACCCTACCGAGATGTGTTCTACCGGTTCCAAACAGCCTACCTTGATTTATTGCTGTAATAATCAGTCCTCGGCTTGGCAGCACTTCAGTGGGAATTGTGGCTGCCCTGGTTTCTCAGAATCAAGTCTAACCTGCTGTAAATCAGGCCGGGGCTATCAGTGACTGCTTTTGAAAGAGCGGGCATTTTGCCTTTCTGCATTCATTTACCAATCCCAAAAAAGGAATCCATGCTTACCTAGCATGGACCTTGTCATGATTAATCTATTGATACTGCTAAAGCGCTGGAAAGAAGTCCGGTTACACTGCCTTTGCACATCTCTGGGTTTTTTGCACATTTACTGCAAACATAGTGCTGCAGTCTCTGTTATCAATACTTTTGATATGAAAAAGTCTTTTTCATCGCAAATACAGAAACCATAAACCTACAGAACTTCATTATAAAAACAGAATACTTGGTGGGATCACAATGTACACCCTAAGCTGTTTATCCCAAGAACAGGCATGCGAAAGACACATTTTCTTCAGATTATTCTCTTCACGTCTTTCACCTGCGATCAACTTCCCTGAGAGAAGAGCAACATTATCGCATGATTACACCATGATAACGGGCCTCCGTGTTACACCAAGGCAGTGTTGCTGCGGCGTTATTGCCATCCTACAGGCCAGGTGGAGATGGACCAGCAATAAACCCAAAACCATCAGGCTTCCTGCCCATTCGTCCTTTTGCTTATTTCAATGATGTGGAGACCTGCACCATACTGATATCACCAGCTAATTTTGACTCGTTAGTGCCAAAACTGCACATCATTTTTAGGTACTTCATGGATAATCTCTGCCATATATTAAAACATTACATAGAGTCTGCTGGCAAAGTGGAAATACAGAAATCTTGAAAAATTAGAGCACCAGACACCAAATGAGAATCAAAAACATCTTTCCCTGTTCATCACTAAATTCTTAATTTTATTCTAGTTTTGTTTCTGAGGTTTTCTGCAACTGCTTTAATTTTATAAAATGTTAAGCAACTTTAGAAAGCCCCACAAAGCAGCCAGTCCAATTAATCAATATTGTCAGAGTAAAAAGAAAAAAACCCCAAAAGCAACAAATGAAAATGGAAAGGAAATTCACATATTTCCATGAATATTCCAGCTTCTAAAAAGGAAGACATTTTTCACTTAATTAAATATTGATTTCCAAATGATGAAATTAAATCAGAAATAAAACCAGAATTTAGAGAAGGTATACAAGAATAATCTTGCCACTGATATGATAGTGGTACATTTTAAGTTCAATGGATTATAACAAAAAATATTTTTTGCTCATATTAGAATCATATAAAAGATACTTTTCCAACTAGTTTTCATCCCAAGAGGAAAACTTGTGTAAGAAATACTGGAAGCATTTATTGCATGCATAAATCCTTATCTCTAGATAGAATTACTCCTTTATACAGTACCCATGGAGTATGAATATTTGCTTTTATATTTTTATTTTGATTTTTCTTATTTCCTTTTTTAAAAAATACATTATTCCCCAAATCCCACAGCCAAGTAACCAACCTCACCTCACTGTTTTCCAGTGCAAATCCCACTGCTTCTCTGAACAGTTTCTCCAAACTGCACTAAATCTAAAGAAATACACATTTACCTCTTTTTACCTTTAAATCACCATTCAGATGCTTTTAGTATAGAACCTACCTTGATTCTATCCAGATCAGTCAGTACTTGGTAAAAACAGCTATATTGGCTAGAGGGATACAAAGGGGAACAACCCAAGCTCATTCTCTTTCAGCCACACACAGCCAAAGCATCTGTTACTTATTTTACAAGTTGCTAATGACAGAGAACAGTTTTCAGCTCCTACTGAAAGTATATAAAATACAACCACACTAGGAAACCCTCAGATAGCAGATACTGGAGCCTTCTTTGCAAACATACGCTGCTGCATTTCCACTGAATATAAAAAAAGGCTTTTATCTTCTTACTTTTTCTATCCACTGTTCCTATTATATTATTTATGAGCGCACTTTTATTTTCCTGTAGATTTCTAACATCCTGACATTTTTTGCTTCTCCTTACACTTCATAAAGTTACTTTGAAAGCTAATTCAGGCAAATCAATTTTCTCCCCTGTACAAAGTAAACACAGCCACCACTGTTCCTTATTTTTAAAGAACGATGCCTCTAAGGCACCACCTTTACAATATACAAATTGTTAATCCTCTTCCTGAAAACATGTAAGTTTACTGCTAGTACAGAAGATAAATTTCAGGCTCGCTTCATAGAAGCATAAGTAGACACTAAACCTTGGTTGTGCAGGCTAAAAAAAACCATCTTACAAAACCTAAAAATCCTTACATGCAACAGTTTCAGCTCACATTTGCCCAGGAATATAAAGAGAAGACAGCCAGCTGCTGCGGAAGACAGAAAAGTGCTAAAATTCTGAAGCCCTGCTATATTTAATTGCATTCTCTACATTTCAAAACCCTTACTTAGATGGAAAATCATAAATAAAGCTAACATAAAAACAATGGTGATATTCTCTTCACAGGGCTTGGTTATGAAAACGAGCTTGGACTAGTCCTGCTGCTTTGGTTCAACTTTTGTAAAATGTTGGTCAAAATGTGATGCTGGAGGTATGCAGTCATTTAGTATCACACTTACTGGCATATGGATGTGCTCTGCTGTTTTGGTTGGCTGTCTTTTAAGAAAAAGGAAAACCTTCTTTAAAATTGAAATCTCATTCTCTGGGAAAGGACAAAGGTCACTAGGGTTTCCGCAGAAGTCTCCGTCATTGTTCCACAGCAATGACCAAAAGACAATTCTGTGTAACAGTCAAAACCAAACTGAAATCTTTTCAGGCACAAAAGAAAGCAAAAGCTCAGTTTTGGCTACATATTCAAAACTCTGAGCAGGGAGACGATCATGATGCTTCTAGGTATTAGTGACACATTTACCAGCGAAGACTAAGGGATTAAAGTTGACATTTTCCACTTCTGCTACAAGCACGTCTCATGAGGTGTTCACGTCCCTAGTTATATGATAAGCCATGGTCAGACAGTAATGGAGTGTCACATCCAAAATCAGGCCTCTACCTATGCGAGGCCATCCTGGTGAACCACCCTAGTGGGTCCAAAACTGCCAACTTGCGAATCCCTGGACCAAAAGCTGGACAGCTCAACTGTATGTCCCTGATGTCTCCCGCTCTCCTACCACTCAACCAGAAGGACCCACAGTCCTCCTCCATTTTTCACTCCTGACCAACCCACATCTTTAGGCAAAGCCTGCTTTGTATGGGGTTCATGTTTACATGTCTGCAAGAGGTCCAGTTGGCCTTGGCAGAAACACCCTGTGAACCATAAACACATTCAAACTTTTAATTATATGGATGATCCAGAAACAATGTTTGGCCTCTGCCCTGGCTGATTTAATTCACTTTTATAGACAAAGCTTGACATAGGTATTCAGGACCATCTAAGGCTCTCCCACTGTTTGCTAACATCCAGGAAAACTGACTTTAGGAGACCTGTTCACAGCCAAATCAGTTCAAAATGCAGTGCAGATGAGCCTATGACCTTTGAAATCAACAGAAAACTGAGAAACTAGATTTCTGAAGATTGCAAAGAAAAGACAAGGAAAGCAGAAATAAAAAATGCACACAAAAAGAAAGTTTCTGAATATGAATATGCAATGTTTTGCAGTCATGCTTAAAGTAGCAAGTCTCAGACTGAACAGGATGCAGAGATGTATTTGTAGCGGGGGAATCCCCTAGCCACTCCGCTTCAATTTCCTGACTACAAAACGAGAGCAAACAGTCCTATTTACATGTTTCTCACTGATAATTTGAACACTAGACTTGAAGAGGATAGAAGCTGTTTACTATAAACATACATTACGTATTTCTTGTACTGAAGAGTGCTTGTCAAGAAATACATATTGTTTCTATGCCATCTGAGAAAGAATAAATAGCACGTTCAAAATCCCGTGTCAGATGCTGGGCAGCCCCTCTCCAGGATGCATGCTTCCAATCCAACAGGCACCTCCTGCATATGTGTATATAAAAGGTGTCATGATCTGATCATCTGAGATTCAGTTCTGCTCTGATTCATTTCCACTCGTCTTCTGAAATCTTGTGAAGTAATGTTCTCTGCGTTTACACAGGTTTTTACACTTGGCTAACAACCGTAAAAAAACTTTCACTCTAGACTAGCGAAAGGATGTCCATCCAGTGCTTTCTGTAATTGCACACTCAGTGTCTATTCTTCAGGAAGCACAAGAATAATAAACCCATTTCTAAAGAAAAAGGGCTAATTGCCACACACCTCAATATGTCAGTCAAAATAATTTCTGCGAACATATACCATAAAACCAGCAGGTAAGTTGAGAGAGTACGCGGGAGCCTTCCTCCTAAGTCACTTGAACTGAATTTTCAAATCAGCATTTTTTGACACAAAAAGGAACAATTATTCCAACAACTTCGGATTTCCTTCTTTTTCTGTTTCTTCCTCTCATGCCTTGACAGTATGAATAATGAAGGGTAAACACCCAGCTGGTTACACATTCAGTATCAATCTGGCTTTCTCCTGGGAATGGAACATGCTACATTCTGTGTAATATAATGGTGCAAAATAAGGGAGAAAGAACAAGAAACCCCAACATAAGGATGATCTTCTTTCACTCAGTCGATGACATTTTTAGAATTTTTTCCGTTATGTAATGATAAACAGCTTCAACTTCAGCTGAAAATGTACAGAATGGGTTTCCTTACGTTTTAAGTACTCCTCGTCCAAAGCCAAGAAAATGTGAGAAAATGATATTAACTACTAGTAACAAACATTCACTCAGTCAAGCTCTGTTTACAATAACATTACCTCTAGCAGCCCATATTACAGAGCGAACAAACAATAAACTGTCATGCCAGATTCTTATGGAAATAAATGTACGAAATGGAGGTCTGTGGTGTAATCCATTTAACCAGCGTAGAATATGATGTAATGGTTTGTTATAAAGCTTCAGATAGACCCCAAGCAAACATTTACTGCCTGTGTTGAAGAAGGGAGAGACATTCTCAGGCTTTTACTGCAGGATGCACTATTTCTCCCAGCCACTCAAAGCTCATTAGCTGTCACGGGAGAGGCAAACAGCAACTGTGACATGAGCCGCTAAAAATACCTCTTATTGGCATCTGTTCCGTGGTATTTTGTGTTCATTGGAACCTTCAGTGGGTGTGTGAAATTTTCCAGCTGCTTATAATATATAGGACTGAGCTTTAAAAGACTCCGTTACAGATCTTGTGTTATAGAGAAGGGAAGGTTTAGAAGAGGTACAAATAAAAACGGTATCACTACATGCTAGAACACTGTACACTGCTTTACACGGCGCAGAAGTTTGCTTGCAAATAACCACGTTTTTGCAAATTATGGTGAAAGTCTATCCGAAAGGTGACTGATTCTATTTCCAAAAGTTCACCAGACATATACTGTGTTTTCACCTTGCGAGTGTCTGCTTGATTTCTTCTCGATATATAGGAGATTGGAAGTGACTTCTTATTTTTGCTTGTAAGAAAAGTTAAGCGTTTTTTTTCAGAATGCCATATGTGATAGCTTCATCTGCATTTTTGACTCCCAATAAAGCAAAGAAAAAGCTGAGAAAGAGGAACTGGTCTTTTAGGTTTATTTTATAAGTTTAGTCAACAGTCTGGAGAAATCAAAATCAGCAAGGCAAGGAGGCAGAAGCCACCGAGGAGGACACTGGGCCAAGACTGTCTATTGTGTGGGAGCCCAGCATGCAGTGGTGGGGAGAAAGGCTGCCCAGTGCCGCTGCTCACTTTTGCCACCAACCATCTTCAGCACATTAACTGCCCCAATAGCAGGCAACACAAACTGCAAGGCTTATTCAATGGCAAGGTGCTTGTGCTGCATTTCCAAATATGAAAAAGTTTTCTGCCTTACTGCTTTCTCTTGTGGTACGTGTTTAAAATAAATACGTGTAAAAGAGAAGAAGAGTTGTTCAATGTTTCTTCATAATTTCCCATAGAAAAAAAAAAAGGAATCAAGAGTTAAAGGAATCAAGAAGCTAACTTGCAATAACAATTTAATGAAATGCTGTGGGACTTGTCAGCTATCTGAGCTGATATTTGCAGTAGATACAACAACTGTCTACGGCAGGTGGTTGGCCAAAACCAATAAAAGACATGAGGAACACAGAACTACTTGCACTCCATTAAGGAAGTGTCATATTATCTGGCATTAATTATACTAAAAAATAATAAAGTTGAAGACGTCTAAATGATCTCAGATGGTAGAAAGGGAAGGAGCTCCACCACAACCTGTATTCAGTGAAAGAAGCCTCAGTGACTTAGGGAAAATCCACCTACATTATAACCTCTTTCCAACTATTTAATGTGCCTTCTGAAACGACTATACAATACAGCTGAGATAAGCAGAAAGCCTCCTGCTTAAAAACTATTGCCAAAGATACTGGTTCACTGTGTCTCCACAAGGAAATTGAATAAGACTTTACTTCCATCAGCAGATCTAGTGAGAAGGGCATTAATCATATCATTTCATGGAATACTTTGGCATTACTAAGCAATCATTTTTTTTCTAAGTTGTAAGACAAGACGCCATTTCTTGCGAGATGAATAATGAGGAATTACCACTTAGACAATGGAAGAGGCCAAGTTCATTCACTGTGATGTTGATCCTAGCTTTGTGGCACTCAATATACTGATTAATTTCCAGCTACGGGGTTAGTAAATTCACATCATCAGATATATGAATTGGTAAAAAAGCAATGAGCATAGCTATTTATATGAGTATCAGATGTCTCTTTGAGATTGTTTGTATTGCTCATAAGGGTTTTCCATTTCAAGGAGATAATGAGTAAGCAAATAAACTGTAATATGCTAAAGATAATGATGATTAACTTATTTATTTTATAGCCAACCACAATTCCAGTGGTTGGCTAAGCACACTTAAATCAGTTCCTCCCACGAAAAAGTTGCTTACTGCAAAGTAACAGTGTATTTGTAAGCCTCATAGAGTAATGAAGAGAAAACTTACTGAGAAAGCAAAAGGATGCATTGAACCAACAAAATCACCTGTTTCTGTGATCTGTAAAAGCACATTGGTGACTCTCAGGAACTCGGACAGTGTAAAATTTATTAAGAGTTAATAGCTTTGGCAACTGTAGGAAATATCAATGGCAATTATGCAACGTTCAGAACTCAAACAGCCTGACTCCCTTCTGCAAAGGGAGTTACATCAGAAAAACGGTATCTGGTTTTCCTCTTTTGAAATATGCAGTATTAGATGGCGACAAAGGAAATTTGATTCCAACAGAGTAGAATCAAATGGAGCAGACGCAGCAAGCAAATGGAGTGGGAGAAGAGAATTTGGCACCACAGCTTTTATCCCCAGCCCACCTCTGGCCCCAGAACTATGAAGAACATTGCCTGTGAACCTTGAGGAGTTCAGCGTGGCATTTGTGCCTGCCCCCCCGGGACCAACTGTGCCCTTGGTGACAACACTGCAAAGTTACAAGCGTGCTGCAGGTTGCCAGTCCTGCAACCTGAATCTCCTCCCATTGCTATTGCCAGGAGGCAAGCCCGCTGCTCAGAGGAGAGGGCTCACGCTGCACTACCGGGCAGCGGCACTTCGGATATCCGCTGCTGGATGGCTGTACAACACTTGATCCTGCCAGCGCCCGCTCCGGCGGCCAACAGGAGAGAGGGCTCGTGGCCTGGGATAAAGATGGTGGGCGTGCCTGGGCAGTCATCCTCGCGAGAGTTTCGGACACCAGCCCGGCTCTCATGCATCCTCCTTGTCAGGGAACATGGATGGGAAGTAGATCTGACTGTGGAAATGGGTTAGGCCAGAGCTTTACAGACAGCGTCAGGGGGACCCACAAGCACCAGGCTGGCCACGTGTCACCTCAGTGCCAGGCTGCACCTAGCAGGATGATTTACAAATACAGTGGGGCTCCATTATCTACCATAACATTTAGACAGCACATGCTTTAAATAATAACTAATACCCTTTTTTACATTTATTTTACTTTTTACAAAACAAAAAAAATCCTAAAAAAAACCCCCCATGAGGTTTCTAAATTAAAAGGTAGATGACAAAGAACAGAGAAAGCAGCGGTGGCGCTGAGGCTAAATTGGGAATTTAGAAGAGAGTGTGCTGAGGAGAGGGAGAGTTAATGAAGCACAGAGGAAGGATAACGATAATAAAATGGCACAGGGCAACAGTGATGAGAGATAAGGAGAAAGCTGGAGAAGACGACAGGTGAGAATTTAGTCATCGGTGAAACAGGTGCAGGGAAGATGAAAGTCCCTGGACTGGAAGAACCGATAGGAAATTCACACTCTACGTAATACTGCATTGACATGATGAGAAAATTACCTGTGGAAATACCAGCTTTCAATTCACACGCTGTTTATCTCGTGCCCTATCACAATCCCTCATCAAATTATCTTATGAATTACAAGGTACAAAACTTCAGTGATTTCAAATACTCTCGCACGGTTTGCAGAGTAAAGTTGGACTCTAATATTGGTACCACCTGAAAAAGTAGTCTAGCTTCCAGAACCTGTGTGACACAGGTTTTTTTCATTGTTGTCCAAGGACAAATCAAGAATAACTTACGGCAATCAAACAGTGAATTAAAAAAAAAGAACCCAAAAATTTGCACCAACTTCCTCTTCCATTTATACTACTACAGACCCATATATTTCAATGGCGGCATACCAATGCAACTGAATGGAAGTATTTACTTATTCAGCGAGAGATGATGTGAATAGGAGATCACTGCAAACCAGTGCATCTTAGAAGTTACTTTATCCTAAGTATCTCAGTATATAGCAAGGGCTAAAGAAGATATAAAGCTATACAGGAGGCACTAAAATATACTTAATAAAATAAGGGTAAATGTAAACTCAAATCAAAATCATCCATCTGATCTTATAATATTAACGTGGAATGATAACCTAATACTTGTCCAGTCAATAGGTTTCCACCTCTAAATATACACTGGGAATCTATTGTGTAGCATATACAAAACTGTAAGGCATAGCATCATTGCAACTACTTTAATATTCACTTAAAGAGAATCTAACTCTTGAAGTGAAGACAAAAATACCATAATTAAAACTAAAAACATGTAAAATCAGTGCTGTGGTTTAACCCCAGCTAGCAACTAAGCACCACACAGCTGCTTGCTCACTCCCCCCTGGTGGGATGAGGGAGAGAATCGGAAGGGTAAAAGTGAGAAAACTCGTGGGTTGAGATAAAGACAGTTTAATAGCGAAAGCAAAAGCCGCGCACGCAAGCAAAGCAAAACAAGGAATTCATTCACGACTTCCCATCGGCAAGCAGGTGTTCAGCCATCTCCAGGAAAGCAGGGCTCCATCATGCGTAACCATTACTTGGGAAGATAAATGCCATCACTCTGAATGTCCCCTCTCCTTCTTCTTCTCCAGCTTTATATACTGAGCATGACATCATATGGTATGGAACACCCGTTGGCCAGCTGGGCCAGCTGTCCCGGCTATGCTCCCTCCCTCTGAAGAGTCCTTGACTAGCAGGGCACTTAGCAACAACTAAAAACATCAGTGTGTTATCAACATTTTTCTCATACTAAATCCAAAACACAGCACTATACCAGCTACTGGAAAGAAAATTAACTCTATCCCAGCTGAAACCAGGATAATCAGAAATAAGACTAACCTTTGGTAATGCATGTGAACAGCACAGACAGAATTTGTTACTGTCTACATATCATAGGTTTTTCAATGAATCCTTTCTTTTCACCAGTTTTGTAATTCAAATTATGTTCTCGAACGTTTTAACTCCATGTTCTGATCATGCAAAATGAAATTTTGAGCTCCACACATTGTAACTGTAAATCCAAAAGAGATAAAAACAAACAGAGGGAACATTTAATTCTTCATCTCCTACTTTAAAGCGCACAGCTGGGTGAATACTAATACAAAATGTAGAATGGGAGAATGCCTTGTATTGCAATGTTCTTCTCTGTCCCTCAGATGTCATACCCAGGAAGGATAGCTTATATTTGATGCAGTGCGATCTTCTCACACAGAGCATTCATACCACAGTATATTTTGTTATTTTAAAAAAAAAAAAAAAAATCAAAAAATTCTAAATGAAAATAACCTGCCCTTGACTTCCTATTGTGAGAGGAAATATGTTCTGCTATCCGGGGCTGGGCATCTTGGAGTGCCAGGAACATACAGCTCCTCTCCTTTTTAAAAAACAAGGCACTTACTTACTTATGAATTGCTCTTTAAGTGAACAGAGTCAGTGGGAATTTGATAGCATTTTGCCAGAAGAATGTTTTGCCTGTGGGCTAGAACTGCTATGGGCAGCACAGTGTCACTTCAATGAACTCCAGCTTACCAGGGCATGTGTGAATGATTTCTTTATGCAAGGCTCTCACAGCCAACATGCATCTGAAGGAAACACTTTGTTTTGAGAAATTCTAGTCTTAGTCTCCTCCTCACTCCCTCGGTCTATAAAAATAAAAAGTTAGCTTAAAAATGTACTAGAGAAATAAAACTGCATCCAAATAAAATTTATTCACTCCCAGGCAACTGTGTTTCCTTTTCTAGCTTTCTGGCAGAAGATGAATTTGCGAATTAAGGGCAGAATTTTACAAGTGGGAATATAGCGAAAGAGGCACCTTTATACAGTACGGATTTCTCTGCTTTGGAAGGAGATCTTTCAGACTGCTCTGTGTTGCATAGTTGAATCTCATTAATGTTTACTTCCCAGTTAGGGATTATTATATTTCTAAAATTCTGTTGTTTCTAAAACTGTGCATTTAAAAAAATGACTGTACAGCCCAGATACTTTTCTCAAAGAAATACATTCATTTTACCTGCTCTGAGTGTTAGTCTATAATATTTGATAGGCATGTAAAACTATCATTGAAATTTCGTGGTAGAGGTGCAAAAGCTTCTTTGTTATCAAATCTCAATTATATCAGCATGAATATTCTCTTTTTATTTTTTTTCAAAATTACTCTCTGATATTTGAGGTGCTTAAACAGAGCTAATAAGGCCTAAAAAGGTCCAATAAATATGCATGCATATGCGTGTAAATGTAATAATAAATAATCATTAAGCACCACTTATGAAAACACAGGAGACAAAAAATAGCAATTTAACGTCTTTCTCAAGACGGAATGAAAAAGCTTTTCATCTCCAGGTGTATGGCATTCAGAATAATCTCCTTGAATAAGCTTTTAGCAAGCAAGGAGAAAGTGCTGTTTTTTATTCTGAAGCCTATCACAACACAGAGCATAAAACCCAAAGAAGCACAAGGTAATTTTTTTTTTCTTTAAATTGGATTTTTGAAAAAGTGAAGAAGGCACTGCTGTTTCTTTAAAGATGAGACACATCTTTACCCAAATTTACATTAAAATCTCTAAACTAATGGTGATAGAAAGTTCCTGGTGTTCTAACACAGTAACATTCAAATAATGTTTAAAAATGGCAATATAAATTAAGCCTTTTCCACTAAATTGGTCTAAGTAGTTCCTGTTCAATGGTATACACAGCGCAACATTAAAGCATATTGAAAACATTTTTGTATTGCTATTATTGATTAGTGCAGAATTGTGAATTCATTGCAGTGGCATCTGGGGACCAAATCACGGGGAAATAAAGTCCATATCTGCATGGTCAAATATTTTTGGTCCAATCATGCTGTTATGTATGCAAATCCCCTATCAGTTTTGAGGATCTAGGAGCTCCTAAGGAATGCATGTTTGGGTCTAATAGGATAACCAACCACTGCCACTAATAGGCAGAAAAGCCAATGGGATTACTCACATGTAGAACAGAAAGTAGTCAGTTAGTAAAACATTTTAATTAATATTTTGGGGCTTTTTTTCTTTTTTATGATCTTGAGAAACAGTTTGCCAGAGGAGTGATGATATGCCACTGATACACATTCACATATTTCCACCTCAAGAATTACTGCTTGTTTTAGGAAAACCATGCTAAGACACAACAGGGATTTTAAAACTACTTTATGCTTTGCATTTTTTCTAAAGTCACTATACCACACTATAAGCAATTCGGTAACAGAGTCTTGTCATTTCTTTTAGTGTTTGGTTGGTAAAGTCGTGGAAGCAATTCCACTACTTCCACTAGAGTAACTGAACTGAAGATAAATAATACAAACTGTTACCCACTGACGAAAAAAATAAGACACCTTCCTGTGGAGATTTTGTTAAAATAATATATTGCTGTTTCCTTCAGATAATGATTTGCTTTAGATTTATTAATATAAAGTAGATTCTAATATCTACTAATGATTTGCTTTCTTTAGTGGCTGTTGCACATATTAGTTGTTTTCTTTCTCATTTAAACTCCTATATAATTTAATAATAAAAGTACTGAATTCTTATTACAATCTAGATTAATTTTGTATCATCTCTTAATCGTCTTCTTGACATCATGACAGGCTTTCTAGCTCTTTCTTTTCCAAGTAGTTTCAAAAGAAAAAAGAGAATCCAAAAGAGGTAAAAATCCAGAAACAAACCAGCTAACTTAGCACAAATGCTGACTCAAGGGAACTCTCCAAGTTCTCCAGACTATTAAGTTACGAGTCATTTCTTACTACGATGAGAGGGATAATGGTCGTCTTCTACAACCATGAACAAAAAAACCACAGGAAAACCACAGGAAATATAGGCAACAGTATTTCCAACTGCAGCCCTCCTACCTTTCACTGTTCTGATTGCATCAAACATGCACATCCTAAGCAGAAACCTTCGGTAAGGCACAGCAGACGGCAGGGCTTCTGGAAGAGAGGAGGCGGGATTGGGACTCTGGGACCCTTCGCTCTAACCTTGACTAGTATGATGGTAGTCAAGGTAGACCTTCTCAAATATAAATAATGGGGATAACATTACCTACTTCTTGGGGCTGCTGTGAGGATTAATGGTCAGGCAATACTTTAAAAATGCTGCACAAACATTACATATTAACAGATGAGGAGAATCTTTTGGAAGATCAAAAGAATAGGAGTTTCACCCTCAGGACTCCCGGTGGAGTCAATGGAAAGATTATTGGTTTGTGTTGGCAAGAGCCATCTAGAACAAAACCGATCACTTCTTGAGTAAAGACAGGAAGACGTGTCCCTCCAAAGGCGCTGAGGTTAGGGAACGGTGCATCTAGAGGGGCAGTATCTGAATGCACGTCCAAACCCTCACAGGGATCACAACTAGTGACTGAAAAGCTACTTCTTTTGTAAAAACAAAATGTGCTTCAGCCCCTTTGGAAGGGAAAAATTCTGTCGTGAGTCAAGAGCTGAAGTCTCGTGGAACGCTGTAGGACATGTTTCTTTGGGATGGGGCCATTCTGGGTCTGTTACACACAGAAAGCACTTGTTAAATATATAATACACCCCTGTTTGCCTGACACCTCGGACCGAAGCCACAGCGACTAAAGTGGACAGAAGCTACCTTGAAGCTCAGTAACTCGGTATATGAACTTGCCGCACTGTGTTAAGGAGAATTAATTGGCTTCTTGAGCAGGTTTTGTAGCTCATGCAGATATCTATGCTGACCAGCATCCATATCAGCCACTTAAACCTACCCTGGCTCTTTATTACTACACTGGTGTCATTTCTGTAGACACTAGTTTATTACTCATATTTATAGTTAAACTATAACTCCCTGAAAAAAAAATGCTAACACACTTTTTCAATTAAAGTATCAAAAAAACAGAGAAAAGATAGCTGTATTAGTGATGACCAGATAGACAACTATTTATAGCAATTTTATAAACTTAAGTGCTATATAATAGGTTTAAAATGCTTGCGAAAATTGATAGACTCCCTAAAAATACAAGTTGTTAGCATAATTCATCAAATGAATATGTATGAACTCCTATTGCACTTAAGTGTATGAAATAGAAAATTTTAAGAACTCAGATTAAAAACACGTATCTGCTATATATTAAATCACCTTGAATAAAAACACTAATTAAAAATTAAAAGTTCAGTCTAAGGACACGCAATAATATATACCGAGAAAACAAAGAAAACACTGGACTTTTTTTTTTTATCTTATGTAATAAAGAGCGTCACTATTCTGCTGTCGTAAATGCTATTCTGTCATTAATATCAAGTCAGCGTATGCAGTTTAATTTACTTTTGATTAGATATGGATTGTATGAGTCAGTGCAGATCTTAAAAATCTATTATAAAATACCACAGTCAGGAGAACAATAGTTAATACAAAGCAGTTGACTCCTTCTGCTGATTGAGTTTGATTAGCATGGATGGCAGCCACACATGCACAGGAAGAAAATAAAACCCTGCAAAAGAACTCAGGGCTCCATATGTCAAGGTGCTGGCGTAGGAGTCCTGGTGATGTTTTTCCCCCAACACATTTCCAAAAAGGAACAAAACAAAGTCAAACAAATCCATAATAACAACATTTCTTATTTCCCTCTACACTTTTCAAGAAATGTTGCTTCAGTTTTTCTTGCTTGCTTGGCTGCAGTAGAATGACTGGCAAAATCAGAAAGTGATTTTGAGAGATACTTAACAAGCTTAACTCTACTAGCTTTCTCTTTTATCTAAGATTCTCAACACATTTACAATGGTCTTCCCTGTTAAAGAGTAAATTGTGTAGTTGAAAACCTATATGTGTCAGTGAGGAACAGGCAGGGGCTCACCACAAAGATCTCTGCCAGCAACAGGCAGTGCTTCAGTTTCCCAAGGATCGCCCTTGCCACTGGGACTCAAAAACATCTAAAGACCATTAGACACCCAGGCGGGACAGTGAGGACCAACTCCTCTGCTTTGAACCACCACCTCCTGGAACTAAAAGTTTGTATTTAGAGGGGTTATTAGTCTTTACTTCAAATGCTATTTTTTTGAAAATTCTTACTCCCCGATAAACGTACACTGCCAGAACAGCCTGATATCTTTGTTCTCCACTTTTCTTTCTTTACTTTCTAAAGAATGACATAATTAAGTCATGTTCAGGCACATTAAGAAAAGCACGTAGTTTACTTGCATGCCACTCTCTGAAATAAAGGTATATGAATGCAGATGATAAAAATAACTTACACCTAATCACATCAGCAATAATCTATACAAGTGAGCCACAGGAGGTTGGCAGCAAACGAGGAAATCTTTGTCTGGCCAAGCACTGTAGGAATAAACAACAGCGTACTTCTGCTAGTGCTATGCCAGTTTCACAAGATGACATGTGTGACCTAGAGCCACTGTCAGATTTGAAACACTGTAAACCTGTGTCTACATTATTTTACTATCAGGTGTGACATTACTTTAAACATTGAACTGTATTTATTGCTAGATATATAAAAAGGACAGAAAACATGAACAGGAGAAAAAAAAACAGTAGAAAACCACTTGCAGTTAGGCCAAATGCATAGTAACTAAGGGCTCAATTCCGTTGCCTAAACATTGGAACCCATTGCCACTGGAGACATACTAGAATATCTGAGACATCTGCACAGGGTTGGCAGAAAAAGACAATCAGCAGGAGACCTGCATCCTCCAGAAGCCATAGCTGGTGGCCTGGAGAAGACCCAAGAGCATCTCCAACAGCACCAGATGCCTGTGGCTAGGCACTGAAATGAACCCTAAAAAGATACAAAGATACCCTAGGAAAGTTTTTTATGGGGCTCTCTGTTTAGAGAGGTATGCCTCCATTTAACACTATTTCCACACTTGATTTAACTGTTGGTATTCTCTATAATAAGTCGAAAGAATGTGACTGGACACTAATCATAAATGGGGCCTTTTCAGGTATATACTAGCTTTTGATAAGAATAGTTAGATGATGTATTCACAACAAATTGTCAACTGTTGAAGCAGAACTTGTAAAGAAAGATTTCACTTTAGCAGTTTTTCAGGTAACTGCCAAAATACCAAACTACCATGTCCACAGCAGTGTGCTGCTCCCTACCTGAGCCCAAAAAATAGTCTGATACCACAGAAGGTTTTATCTGTCAATGTTTTTTAATTTAACTATATCTTTTTATTCTGTTAAGTTTCAATAATGAGCAAATTTTCTTGATCTAATTCTTTTTGGAATCCTTGAAATCTTGATTTCCCAAGACTGCAATAGTCACTTTCAGTCTGTTGTCATAGAGATCACAGTAGTATCTTCTAGTTTCTTTCCATTCAAAACAGATAATCAAACAATATCCATGGATATCAAAGGGTGGCTACAAGAAACACAGTTTATTCTGAAACGACTATAAAAATGCAAAATACTAAGGCTTAAAAAAAGACTTTTAAAGGGCTTACATTTCTTGATGTCAGGTTTAATTTTACTTAAATTAAGCTTGAGAGAGTTCTTTTTCTTTCTCCAATCTTTCCACACTGGTGCCATAGCTATCCAAATGTAAACATATTTCTCTTTGTAAATGAAGGCATTCATGGTGGAAAGGCTAAAGATTTTCTAAGTATACCGCTATTGGTACTTAAAGACGATGTGGGGCGTTTCCTCTTGGCAGTCCATCGGGACACAGCGAGTTGGGCTTGATTTTCCCCAATAGAGAAAACAGTCAAAGATTATAATGCAGTCCCTCACATCAGTCAAATGAACCCAAAACCTGGCGCAGATGAAAAGTTTTAAATTTAATTTAATTGCAATGACAGTATCTTGGTACTGTTCAGACAGGGCTCTAATCAAACAGGGGGTATCCCAGCAAAGGAATGGGGTCCTGTCTGCCTTCTTTTTCCCAGGAATAGCAGTTTGCTGCTAGCTTACTCTGTTTCTCTAGTCATTGCTTTGGGGACATGGATCTAAGGCTTTCTCTTGTCATCCATCTTTTATGATGGAGGACATCTCTGTCCTTTAATCTTTTTTCATAAACTCACTGTCCAGGGTACAATTTAGCCCCATGTAGCATGACTGTGGCTAGCCAGAGGTTGGTCACTGTCTTCCCCCAAGGAAATGTTTCTGCTTGTCAGTGTCCCTCCCATATCTCTCCTTTCCATTCTCCTTTATAAGCCAGATTCCCCAGTCCCACAATACCTTGTGATGGACTATGTTTTTGAAAACTGAGAACAGGAGATTGAAGGCACATGTATTGACTAGAGGATGCGACCACAAATAAACTGCTCTTAAATTCCATGAGATGATACAGCAAAGTGGCCAAGTGAAAACATTGCAGCTTTCCTTGAGAAGGTTTCAGAAACTTTTATTTTTGATGGAAACCCAACACCTTTCATGGAAGGTCAACATTTTTGAAAAAAGAAACAAAACCAAAACCAAAACCAAAAGCCAAACCCAAAACTTTTAATAAAAAATGTTTTTTTCTGTCAAAAAAAGATTTAGCAGAAAGGGTAATATTCACTTCAGTTAGTTTTCATCTATCTTAAGGTTAGTCATATTGTCTAACGTTATCCAGGCTCCCTGGAAATACCAGGACACAGATATCTCCTAGTGTTGATTCCTCCAAAAACATATGTTGAAGATACGATCTGAGGTGAGGAAGTGAGTAGTAGCCGCGTCGGAGGGATATAAGCTTTCCCCTCACTGCCCTTTGTTCCTCCCTCCATGCAGCAGCTCACCATCCCTGCAGCCACACAGGTATCGCAGTGGTTTCTGCTGCCTGGCTGTGACACAGAGTGAGGAAATTAATGGTCTGGATGAAAAGTGTCTCAGTGGTTCTTACATTGAAGATTTATCAGTTCTCCTAGTGTTTGCAGCCAAACAAAGAGGGCAGCACACTTTTGTAACATCAAACCAGTCTATGAGCCACTGGATGCACTGGCAACTCTCTTTTGCCTTGGACCAGGAGGGAGCTCAACTCAGAGCTGAAGTTAAGCAAAATGCACTTTATCTGAAATGTTGCAAGATTCAGAACTGTAAGTAAATTTCCATCTTTCTGTCTCTTGTGTCTTCTTCCGAAACTGTACAAAATTATTCTAAGATCTTTAAAATGGTACAATGACCTGACAACTTTTTTTATTAATTTCTGATTACTATATATTCCAATATAATATCATAGCACTGAAAAAAAAAAAGAAAAAAGAATAATTACTAAGCTAGATATATCCTCCAGTTTTCTCTCTTCCTTTAAAAATAATGCTGGTGATTTAAGTGAAACATTGCAGACATCCCTCCTTAACTGGTTACATTAACTCAAGTTCAGCATGGTTTCAACTGCCCCATGCATGGCTTTTTCTGTGGTGTGAAGAGGACAGCATAAGGCCTCTCAGAACAATTGCTGTAATTATTTCCTCAGATTTCTGGCCACAATCAAATTAGCAGCTGCTCTTCTTCATTCTTCTACCTCTACAAGAGCTGCTGAGTTGTCTTGCTTCCAGTTCCTTATGCCAGTAAAAAATGGAGAAAGACAGAGACGGGGAGAGACAAAGAGGAAATGTGAAGGGATCTCCTCGTACAGGTACTGTCTGAGTATTTAAAAGATAAGGATAAAACATTTAACTGGCAGTCCAGACATGGTCACTGGTTTTGTATGACTTCCGAAGGACGACAACTACTTTTGACTATGATGCCTCTTCAGTATCTTGTACTCTGATCCTCAAGCATTACCGACACAGATTAGCAAAGAGACTACAAGTCTGAGCAAGTACTGGCTCTTACTCTCTTAGGCATATATTGCAGGCTCGTGTTGACTGCAGACATTAGGCTGACTGGAGCTTGTGATGAGAATATTTCCTATAAAGCTGGCTAGGTTTACTTCTGGTTCATCATCCGACTTCCAATTTCTGACTTACTCCTTTGCACGTGATCCCGCCAAGTACAGATTTGTCAGACTATGTTCTTCAGACACCTATTATTTCCTAGAAGAGCTTGATGACCTCACCGAAAGCACTTGCTACATTATCAGTACACTGTTGACAACTCTGAGGCTCATTTTGCTTAATTGGCAAATGTTCTCTAAGCAAACCACAACTCACAGGGCCAAATTATCTGCTGCTGAATGCTAATGGCTCATTTGGAGCTAAGGCATGAGAAAATGCAACCCTGTATTGACTCTTAATTTTAAAATTATTGCTCGAAAGAGAAGTTAGGTGCTTGAGGCACTGGAATGTGGGAAAATTGTCTTTTAATTACTGATTGCAACAACTATTATTGATTGTGATTAAGGATGTCAAACATTTTCCATAAGGAGGTGTCTTGTTTTAATTTTGACAGGGCTACAAGAAAGTATTTCTGTTTTAATTAGAACTACATAAGACTTTAGCCATGTGAGCTGAAACCACATAGCCTAGGAAAAACAACATTGCTTATGTAAAAAATTCTGAAGACCCCTTACCTGAACTACTCAAAACACACATAGTTTAAGTCCAGAGGAGAAATGCTGAACACTCTTAACATCCTAAAGGCTTGCAATGTTGTAATTACAGCATTTCCTGAAGAAGGCAATAACTCCTGAAAGAAACAGGGCATCCATAAAGGAGCAAATTTTGTGTTCAGTTATAATGGAGACAATCTATCCAGCACTTATCCCATTCTCATGAATGAAACTAATCTAAATTTAAACGTATTTAAATTAAGGTACTTCGATTTGAAAGAGTACTCTGGGTTCACAGGCAGCATACTGCATTCTTTCAAGTAATGTCTCCTTCATGGTCTGAACTCCCACATGCTGGTCAGCATGTAACTCTATACCTTAACTTGGGCTATTCTTCTCCGCCATGTAAACATTACTGCAGTACTGCTTTGTGGAGGAGCCTTGAACAAATGCAGATAACAGATTCTGGGCTGCTGTTAATATTTGTATTAATCTCCCTAGCAGAAGGACATTCTGAGAAACACTTGAAATTTGCACTATTGAAAGAGAATATGACAAGAGATGAGCGTGTGTGGGAGAAAAAAGAAAAATAGGTTCTTGAACCCATAATTGTGACTCCCACACTGTTTCTTTCAACTGTCTGTGGTGATAGTGTTTATAATACCTCATCCCTTCAAGGCCGACGCATCCTCAGTGTGGTTAAGTATTAAGCTTATTTTCTATTGCCACAAAATAGTACACATTTTAGAGAATCTGGCTGTGTTCACAGATTCAGAAAGCAAGCAGTGTATTCAGGGGGAAGTGCAGTGGCAAAAGCAGCAAAATGTTCATTTATGCTAACACAGAGCCTTACAGTCCTACAGTAGAGCGTGTGCACATTTGCAGTCATGCTAGTATTGACGGTCTAATTGTCATTGCACTTGTAGAAAAAGCAAACATGCATGCAAAATTGCACAGTTCATGTTGTATGCTAATGCGCAATAGAAATTTGTACTTATTCATTAATGTTTAGCTGAAGCAGACTTTGAGGATATTTCTTCTAGTTTTCATGCAGATGATGAACCAATAGTATCAAGCAGTGGACGCTCATCTGACCAGTCCCACTGACTTCCATAAAACTATTCCTGGAATTATTCAAGTTCCCTACAGTAGGGGATGGGACCCAACACTCCAATTTTTGGATCCACCAAATTACAAATCCAGATAAAATGTACGTAACCACTCAGCAATCTTTCAGCAACAAACCAAGATAACTATCATTGTGTCAGTATGTGTAAAGTAACTACCAATTAGGAAACTAGCAATGCAAGAATAGTAGTTTAATATAGCCAACCAATACAATCTCCAAAAATAGTACAATACTTGACAAAATGGAAGTGATTCTCCCAGCTCAGATTTTCATATATAGCACGTATTTATGATTAATTTAGTTTGTATCTTAAACTATCTTCCCCTTCCTAAGAAATGAAAATTTTATTAGTGTCAATACTCTAGAATGCCACACATTATTGCATGCTACTTACATTCCTTCCCTTTAATTTTAAACTAGCCTTCAGAGATACTTTGGACTAAATTCATATCTTCAATAACTAACTTACTTAATACACAGATAATTTATTACCCCTTCAGGAAAACAAATGAACTCCTTTCTGGAGCAACAAATCTGACATGATATAAAAAAAAAATTGAAATAAATCCTGTCAAAGATGCAAATAAAAACAGGATGGGTGCAGGACGGAGTATGGTTTAAGTCACAATTTCATTAATTTATCTTGTCCTGCCCCTGCTCAGCAATAGACCATGCCATTCACAGAACTGTTCATTTTATAACTGTTCACAGGTACGTGCAATGAGGACTTCTGTTTTGTGCCATTACTCATCTGAGGAGCATGAAGAAAGGGGCTGTTTCTCTTTGACGCACATTGACAACACCTTTCCTCAGCTTCCTCAGCAGATACACCTGCTAAACCACAGCTGTGTTGACAGGCACAATGGGCAAACGCTGTGGTGCAATAGCAAAAGAGCTGGTATTGAGGACCTGGTATTTACAACACGGGAATCTGGGGGTCTAACTGCAGCCCAAATCAAGCGTGGTCCTGGGGACTGAACGCCAGCTCTTAGTGGCTGGGGTACACTAGATGCAAACATCTGGGACACATCTTTTCAGCTTCTTTCACTCCAGAGAAAACCATTTAAGGTGCTGCAACACTGTTCATGGTGCGAACCAAACAACAGCCAGTGGGGAAAACCAGGACATTCACTTCAAAAGATCTGAAATAAAATGTTAATGTAGACATACCCTGTGACACCCCGGACCATGCTTCGGGTATGTCAGAAGGCTCACAGCAAAAGCAGATGAGAAGGGTTGTCCCAAACAAGAACAGGCTACTAATGGCACCTGCAGGTCTAGGTGAAGCTGCTACATGGTGCTCCAGAAGAGGCCCAAGAGGGAGGTCTAGCTCAGGGGCATGCAGCAGGACGGTCTCTCAGAACAGCTTTCTATGGGTCTGCACAGCTGCTTTCCGCTTTCCTGATCCCCTGTGTGAAGGGGAACAGAAGCACTTTCCCTGCTGAGGGGAACAGCTCTCCCAAGAGAAACACGCTCAGCAAAATAAAACCCTTGAGCCTTACCTCTGCAGGCAGGGAAAGGGGTAGTAAGAAAGAAAAAATCTGATTTTCATCTGCCTATGCTCCATTTGCTCTTCATAAAAGCCTTTGACCACCTCTCTGTAACTCAGGAGAAGTCAACAAGTATTCCCTCTACCCTGGTCCCAAAATCAAAGCTCTTCTCAGGAAGGCTGAGGGAATGCGTTCTCCTTGGCGAGATGTGAATATTACACGCTGCAGTGGTATTCCCTATCCTCACTACATTGGTCCGTAAGAGGTAACCAAAACTAAAGAGATTTTAAACAGAAGGGGGAACACAGCTGGTGACTTACCTCCATAATTGCAAAATATCTATTTTTATCCATTTTCTGTTATGCACTAATCAAACTACTATGGAAACCAATTACTGAACCTGGAGTGATTTTGCTATGTCCACAGAATACATAGAAATATTAATATGTAACAGATGTAAACATACAGGTATAGGGACTACTTAGCCTCTTCCATGGAAGAGGTTGTGTGCCCGCAGTTTAACACTTATGGGGACATTGTACTTACTAGAGATATTTCTGTGAGGCACTACTTTCGGGAGCCTCGCACAAAATTTTTGACTTTAGCTACTGAGTAATATTGCATCTGTCTAGTGTCTTTAATTTTACTCATTTTACTCCCCAAATAACAAATATGCAAAATTTATTCAGCGTTTTTTTAAATCTGCACATAGCAGAAGGAATGGTGAAGAAAGGAGAAGTGCCTTAAATTTTAAATGGAGGTATTTACATTAAAAGATTAAATGCAACTTGGCTTTAGTCACCTACATGATGTAAGAAAGCAAGATGTTCTGAGTTCTGGACTCAAGTCTTTGCTGAGCAGTGGAGGAGCTCCCACAGCAAACGCTGCCAGCTAAGCTATGGAGCTGAAAAACTGCCTCCCTGCTCTTCCCCCCTCCCTGTCGGAGCAGCCGAACTGCTGAGTTCAAGCTGCACACATCTGGAGTACTGCTCGCCGGTGGCATTCACTCCTGTGCAAGTTAACCCTAAAATTTATCCAGCCTTATCAACAATTCACAGTAAACATCAGTTACACATATATGGTACATAAACATTACGAAATAACCAGAAGAAAAAGCAGTATTTTCACACTAAGGCACCTGAACTGGGCTCAAGATTTTTGCTCTGCATCACACAGCGGCGAAGGAGTACATTAAGACACTATAACTGAAACGTGTAATTTGGAAGTCTTGAAAGCATTTTCTGACAGAAGTTGAAAACATAAGAATGGGATGAGTGAGAAGATCTGTTCTGAACTGAGAAGAGACTTGAAAGGGATGAGAAGGTGAAGCAGGGACATGGAATTTGTTTAAGCTAAAGATGAAAAACTTCTGGAGTTTGTATCCTACATGATGTGAGGGACCTTGTGGTACCACTGCAGAACTACTTGGTCTGAACACAGGCTCAAATGAAACTGGGATGACAAAGAGCATTTACAAGGGATGAGATAAGGAGCAAAATACTGAACAATTTAACATGACCCAAAACCTGAACTAATATTTGACTTGTTTTCCAAATAAATTTTTTGCTGAAGAACAGAAGGTGAAAGATAGCATGACTAATAGGAAATGATAAATACATTCAGAGATTACCACATCTGACATGGAAGCAATTGCAAAGCTTGACATCCTTGTCATGGTGGAGCTACTACCTTTTGGTAATCTTTACAGAGCACCGAGAGAAGCAGTACCTGAAATGAATATGGGTGCATACAGACATTTAATAATGCCAGTCATGTCGAGGGAATGGTGGAGTTTTACCTCTCTCTGAAAAGGGAGGAGGGGGAGTCTGAGCTGCAGCAAAAGATTTCAGTATTTTGAAAGTATACAAAACATATCTGTGAGGGACATATATGAAGAAAATAAAGGAAGAGAGAAATATATGAAAGCTGGCTGGAATTAGACCGATGAAAGCAGACTAAATCCAGAGGTTTCTTTTACAGTTTTGAAAGTAGCAATTTCCCAAAGAGAGGAAACATGTCAATGCCAATTCAGAAATATCCAACCACTGAGCAGGACCTAGATACGAGTCCTAAAAGACTACATCCTATTAATAATTTTGGCTATAAGCTGAGGCTATTCAACTGAAATAGCAGAGGAGGAAAAAGAGGCCTATGGGCGGGTCAAGAATGGCTAAAAACCATCAGTGTCAGGTTGCTGTGGAAAAAATGTTAAATATGACCTTGGGTTTTAATAGATGAAGTATTTCCAGTATAGACGGGGGGATATTAGCAGCACTGTCTGGAAACTACATCCTGTATACCACGTACAGTTTTGGCCGCTGTTCAAGAAAGAGAAATTAATCTAAAGCAAGAGCAAAGAAGGCCCAACTGAATGATCAAGTCATGGAAGTGTATTCAAAACAAGATGAAACTGAAAGAGCTTGGCTTGTTCAGCCCTAAAAGTGGATACAGTTATTTTTCTAAACGTGAGTGGGATAATTATGAAGAAGAGATATTTAACCAATAATTAGTGCTATCACATGTTGTACAAACTGTATGATCATAAACTACCTATGAAAACTAAGGCTGAATATGAGATTTCTAATCAAAGGTTAGAAACATTCAGTGGGAATAAGAAGTGAAGAAAACCTAAGCAATTTGGAAGATGGAGTTCATAAACAAGAAAGTTTCCAATGATCACATGTCATGGTTACCTGTAGGAGCTGGTGATTAGATTCAACAACCCAGGAGCAATACTATGTAAATAATGGACTTCTTATACAGGCAGCCAAACCAAAGCAAGACTAGAGGAAAAATCAGTTCTTGTTGATTCCAAAAGGAAATTCTGATAGTGGTTTTTTTTCACCCAGTTAATGAAATTAATCACAGAATAGTTTGGGTTGGAAGGGACCTTTAAAGGTCATCTAGTCCAAACCCCCCTGCAATCAGCAGGGACATCTGCAACTAGATCACATTGCTCAGAGCCCCGTCCAACCTGACCTTGAATGTTTCCAGGAATGGGGCATCCACCTCTCTGGGCAACCTGTGCCGGTGTTTCACCACCCTCATTGTAAAAAACTTTTTCCTTATAGCTAGTCTAAATCTACCATCTTTTATTTTAAAACCATTACCCCTTGTCCTATTGCAACAGGCCCTGCTAAAAAGTTTGTCCCCATCTTTCTTATAAGCCCCCTTTAAGTAATGAAAGGCTGCAATAAGGTCTCCCCAAAGCCTTCTCTTCTCCAGGCTGAATAACTCCAACTCTCTCAGCCTTTCTTCATAGGAGGGGAGTTCCACCCCCCTGATCATTTTTGTGGTCCTCCTCTGGACCCGCTCCAACAGGTCCATGTCTTTCTTGTGCTGAGAGCTCCAGAGCTGGACGCAGTACTCCAGGTGGGGTCTCACCAGAGCGGAGTAGAGGGGCAGAATCACCTCTTTCAACCTCCTGGCCACACTTCTTTTGATGCAGCCCAGGATTCGGTTGGGCTGCGAGCACACATTGTCAGCTCATGTCCAGCTTTTCATCCACCAGTACCCCCAAGTCTTTCTCTGCAGGGCTACTCTCAATGCCTTCATCCCCCAGCCTGTATTGATACCAGAGGTTGCCCTGACCCATGTGCAGGACCTTGCACTTGGCCTTGTTGAACCTCCTGAGGTTCACAGGGGCCCACTTCTCGAGCTTGTCCAGGTCCCTCTGGATGGCATCCCGTCCCTCAGGCGTGTCAACCGCCCCACTCAGCTTGGTGTCGTCTGCAAACTTGCTGAGGGTGCACTCGATCCCACTGTCTATGTCATTGATGAAGAGATTAAACAATACTGGTCCCAATACGGACCTCTGTGGGACACCACTCATCACTGATCTCCATCTGGACATTGAGCCATTGACCACTACCCTCTGGATGCAACCTTTCAACCAATTCCTCATCCACCGGACAGTCCACCCATCAAATCCATATGTCTCCAGTTTAGAAAGAAGGATGTTGTGGGGGACCGTGTTAAAGGCCCTACAGAAGTCCAGACAGATGACATCTGTAGTTCTTCCCTTGTCCACTGATGTAGTCACTCCATCATAGAAGGCCACTATGTTGGTCAGGCAGGACTTGCCCTTGGCATGAAATGGGAAAACGCCACAATTTTTTATCCTACTTCCAGTCAATAAAATGATTCATTTTATTCTTGGGTTACTTAATCACTTTTTAAAAACCTTTAAAATTTTGTTTGCTTTCAAAACACATTCTTTCAAAATGAAAAGCTGAAACATTTATTTTAGAAACCACTGAAATGGCATGATTCATCTTTTCAAAGGTGTCTACTCTTTTCAAAGATATTTCAGCCAAATCTATTTGAGGATTCAATACAAATTCATAAATTGTTTCCAAGGGCGCACAATCAGCACAACAAAAGAAGTTAAAAATAATTTACGCAAATCCAGTCTTCAAGGACTTTAAATAAGAATTTAGCTGTGGTCAGAATCTTGGACTATTTTTGGAGGATTTAAATATACCAAAAGGTGCCTCATTTTAATTCACATATAGGATCTATTTTTATCTTGACAAGGATAGTGAATTGAAGAGTAACTTGTTCAGCCCTAAATAGAGGTATTTAATATTAAACAAAAACTGTCTGTGATAGCCAAAGGAATTAGTTCTTACGGGTCTTCACATCTAATCACCAGCTGTTGAGGGCTATATTTGATTCATCTGATTCCAGAGTAGCCATCTGCTTTATAGATTCATAAGGTACGTCCACTCACATAATGTGCAAAAATGCTTTTTCTGGTTCACTTTCCAATATAACTTCAACTCAGCTTCTAAAACTGATGTTATACATAATTAAACACTAATAACCCTCCTTCTATGCCCACAGAAGTAGCTGAAGGATTATGAGCACATGAGTATGTGCATGATGAGCTGTGGACTCTCAAGACTTCAGTGCAGTAGGGCATTTAATAAAGGTCTTGAAAATGTCACACAGAGAAGACAGGACTATAGAGAAGTTTACTACCTTTCTTCCTCCTTTCCAACAGAATAATTATTACTTTACATGAGGACTCAGCAAAGCAGAGCGCGTGATACAAGCATTTCAGTAATTTTAGCAATCAAAGTGTTTGTTGGTAAAGGGGGCTGAATACACTGGACCACTTTCCTTCCTATCAAATTGTATAACAAAATCCCATTCTTAAATAGACGTTAATTAAGTATTTCAAGTAGGCTTGGTGTTTTCCAAGTCCAAAGTTAGATGCTGTACAACTATGTCAAGTACTTTATAAATGCCAGATAAACTAATTAAACACAGACACAGATTTCATATAATTGTTACAGCTGAATGACGTCTTCAATCCAAAGTGTATTTAAAATAAATGTGGGGGGTTTTTATTCCCTTCTCCCCTGGAAAATAGTTTCCTTACTTCAAAATAGCTTATATTTAAAAATGTGCCTTCTGTGTGTTTATTCCAGAACAAAAATTTGAGTTTTGGGATAAACACAACTGGAAAAAAAGTTAAATGAAAACTGCAAGGATTTTTGCAGTAACTGAAGTTATTTTTCACTCAGTTTTACTGAACTAAGAACTGTCAGTAATTGCAATTACACAAAATTCTACATCTCTGAAGAGGTGGAGTGCCCAAAAATCAAAAAGTAAATATGTTTTCCAATCACTGTTCTTGTGGGTTATTTCTTTTGATCTCCATAGTAAAGTAGATGGATTAACAATTAGCCTGTTTTCAAAAGAAAGACATCTCTGTATTCCTAACAAATACATTGATCTGATTTTATATTTATTTATTTGCTGACATTCCTTTCGCAGAGTAATATAGATGCCACTTACAGCTGAGCCGTCCGTAAGTATATAATGCTTGTCCACAACAAAACAGATATGATTTGGTTTCTGTAGTGATTATTTTAGAAGATACTCATAAAACAGAACTCTTCATTCCACGCTGTTGAGATTGATATTTTAGGATAAATGTTAGAAAGTATTTACTATGGATATGCATCTTTTAGTCTGGACAAGAGTCCAAAAAACCCCAATAACCTTAATATACAGATGTTCCGTTTTAATAACATCTGCAGTAGCATGGCAATTCCACAAGACTGAAACAGTGATTATTCAAAAAAAAAACCAATTGGAAAATAGAAATAGTGTACATAGAAGGTGTTATTAACAATGCTAGAAAAATAACTGAAAAATATGAATAAAGGGAGTTCACCTGATAAAAAAGTAAAGGATAGGATTTTAAAGAAAGATTGAATTTATCAAACCGCATAATTCTATTTTTTTAACTTAGCCAAAAAAGTTGAGACTTGTTTTGATTATTCTATCTCTTCAGAGGCAAAAGCAAGGTACTACGGAGCTCCTCAGCCTGCGCTATATCTGTGTGCCACAGGCTGCTGAGTATCGGAGCTTGAGGGTCAGGTACCACCCAGGATCCGCACTGCTGTGCTTTAAACCAGCTGAGGTGGGAGGTGTTTCACATGTTAACAAGTTTTTTCTCTGACACTTTTCTCTCATCAAATTACTGATATGCCCTGCAATAGTCTCTGAAAAGTGAAAGAGCTCAAATATATGCAAGTATACATTTACACATTTTAAACAGATGCTTGGATTTCAGCTGGCAAGATCAATCACTGTCCTGGTTACTTCTTGTAGGAGATGGAAATGCAGCAGAAGTGAATCAGCCAAATAGATGTGTTACAAAGGAGCAATCATCGCACTTCCCCTCTCAGGGCTCAAGTCTTGCTGCCTTTGGTTTTCACACGAGGAGTAAAATGCTAGGATTCCCATTTTTCGCACTGGCCATTCTTTGAGGAGCAGAGGTCAAGCACATAGCTCTCATTTTGAGATTCAGATGGGGTGCAGCAAAGCAGGGGCACTTTTTCTTGATAACTTACAAGCTTCAGCACATCTTCCTCAAAGACATAATGTAAGTTATGTCATTGGCAACATGGTGGGCTCACTGCAAACTTCAGTGGATAGAATTCGATGCCATATGACGCAGGACTCCTAGAATCACTTTTGCTGCATTAGGGAAATATAGTTTTGCTGCTATGTGACTTTCCTGAAAGGTGTGGAGGTTTAAGTGTTTGTGAAGTAAGCAGGAAAATTTCGGTCAGTTCCACCTGCTACCACAGTTACTTTGGTTAAGGACTGTGATGCTTTCCCCTCATTCCTTGAAGACAACCACCTGAGTCCACAGAACTTTTTATGTTCTTTATTTAGTTTTAACAACACGATACAGACTTCGTGTGCATGCACACATTTCCCAGATAACTCTTTAAGTGTCTGAGGCTCAGACTTCCTAAACATTGTCTTTCCTTGTTATCCCAAAAGCATATACAATCTCACCACCCCCTTGCTTAGTGGCTTGTGAGTCATATTCCTCTGCTCAGCATTGCTGTGCTATGATTAAACCTGACTCAAGGGTCCTTCCTAAGGGTCAGCATATAGCTAACCTTGTGTTTCAGCATACTATTATAGGTCACTCCTTTCTGTTTTTACATTAATCAGTATAAAATGTTTTGCTGTGTAGTAATTGAGGTTTGCAAGGCCTTAAAGAAAATGAAGCTGCTCTGAAGGTGGTTTTGTTCCTTACTGCTGGGGACATTTCTCTGTGCGCCCTATTGCAGATCTCCAAGGGATGCATGTGTCTGCAAGGGCCAGCTGAAGTGCTGGGGACTGGAAATCCAGTTCCTTCTGATTTGGGGTAAATACTGGTTCTCTTTTGCTTCTTTTTAACTTAGATGTTATTTTAAGACCTAAGACAGACTGCTATTTCATTAATGAAAATGATATGCTTCCTTTTTAGCCACTTCTCTCCTCCTGACTATTCTCAGACTTTCTAAACACCATCTTTCCTTGTTATTCCAGCAGCACAGTCAGTTACAGTAATGATTTATATATTATTTATAT
>NW_009190096.1:0-13910 GCF_000690835.1 Fulmarus glacialis
GCGCGCACACACGCACACGCACACGCACACACACAGCTCCCAGCCTCAATACACAAGTCAGGGGAGTTCCCTCCTGTAGCTCTTCCTACTCGTCCTTGAGGCTCCTGGCAGATGCGTGCGAGCGAGGGCAGCCCGTGAAACCGGGGACACGCTCGGGACCCGGCAGGGACCGTGGGCTGCCTGCGTCCCTTGGGCAGCCTTGGAAATTTCAGCCTCTGTCACTCCAGTAGGGTTGTGTGTTTAGCAGCAGCTTCACCGTCCATTCCAGCTATTTCTTGTCTTATATTTAGCCAAACATTCTCCGCTTGCCAAAAATAGACCCGCCATGGAAATAAATCAGGCTGACTGGAGGTGCCAACATTGTCTGTCTGAAACTAATTAATTTCTTATATTCCCAGCTATATTAATCCTTGCCTTCCCTCTACAGACCATCCTGTCTGTCAGTAGAGTTTTTGTAATTAGTGGGTATTATACCTAAATCTGGGGGATGTGCAGGAGGTTTAACGTGGCGGGGGAAGGCAGAGGGATGCCAGCAGGACACTTGGGCAGGGAAGGAACAAAATCCATCTACACAGAGTATGGGGAGCAGGATCCCAGAGGACACAGCAGAGCTGGTGAGGAGAAGGAAAGGGAGCACAAGCTCTCTGAGGGGAAATCCTATCACAGGGAAGCATATAGGATCTTCTCCTTTCCAGACATCTGAGATTCCACAAGGAAGACTGTCCAGAAGATACAAATGCGGGCTTCCTTAGTTCTGCTGCTGACAGAACTCCTTTTTCCCCTTTCCTTTTTGAACGTGGGAGTCTTGGGGGACTTGCCGACTCTCATTTCTTATATTAGAACCATCAAGTTTGCTGGGAGACACTTGGAGGAACAGGGAAGTGGTTCACAGATGGCATTGCAGAATCATAAAAGCTGAGCCCCCGTGGAGGAAAGAGATGTTTTACCAGGCTTCATTTTGTTTGTTCACTTTAGCCTGTCCCATGGCAACACCCAGCCAAGACCTGAAGCCCTTAGTAATGCTTCTCTGCTCTGTGAGTGGGGTAGAACATTCGACACCAGCTCTTCAGTCAACTCATCTAGTGAGCATGTGAGCTAAGACTCGTCTGAGCACACAGGGCTGAACAAACGGGCTCTGAGCTGGAACTGCCCCTCCAGAAGCAGACATGGAGTTCAAGCATGAGGCATATTGCCCCAGTTGGGGCGTGATGACTTTGCAGCAGGGGTAAGACCCAGTCCTCTGTGACACAGGGCGAACAGCTTGTTTCTCACCTGCATCATGGGGATTTGCATCCTTTGCTCTGCAGGGCTCGGTGAGGAGCAGCAAAGGATAAGACCCAGAGGCACGATGTGCAGGCTGGCCCTCGGCTCGCGTGAACGACTGCCCTCCCCTAACCCCTGGTCAATGAGTACCTGGTCATGTGGGCTGCAAAGTCAGCAGCAGCTCTGTGTGACATTAGCCATCACGCTCCCTTTACGCCACTGGCTGCAGAAACTGGCATGTTTTCCGCAGCCCAGCGGTCCAGCCAGGCTCTGGCATGCCTCTGATTTCCATCCTCACCCGTCCCCTCTATTTAGAGCGGAGATGTCTCCAGGGGGGAGATGTCTCGAAGACTTATGTGCTGTTGCCAGCACAGTGCAGCCCTCGGCATAACAACTGCTGCCACGTACTCCATACCACAGCTATGAGACCACCTGGCACTGTAAGTCCATTTTCAAACAGAAAGCAAAGGAGATCCCCAGCAAAAGGTATGGCTACTTAGGGAGAGGAAGCCCCCAAACTGGAGATGGACAGAGAAACCAGCTCTAAGAGAAAGAGCGATGTGCAAGGGGCAAGAATGTTATAAGCGATTAGTGGACAGAGACATGAGCTGAGTGGCTGTGTCACACAAGCTGCTTATTGGTGCACAACATTCCTCATAAACATAAATTACAATAATCAACATGCCAAGGAAGGGATTGCTGTAAGCCTGACAGGGATGGCCTTGGGAGGAGGATGTGGAAAGGGAGAGAACCCAGCTGCTGCAGCCAGCAGGGAGTCCTAGACATGCGTGTTTGAAGACTGGATGGGAGAGGAGCTGCATTACAGTGTGATGGATGTTCACCAGCATGTGGGACAAGAACACAGTACATCTCCCTGGCAGACTGACGTGGTACTAACGAGACTCTACACTGTGTAATGGGGCTGGGTCCGTTCCACCAATAATAGCCCAAAGCAAACTGTCCCTTAATGTGTGCTCTGTGAAGGGCAACATGGGCTGAGGTCGCTAGTGTTGAACTTGGCACCCACCAGCGGATGCCTCTGCAATACTGAGCAGTGCATTTGCAAGGCAGTGCCTGCAGGGCGTTTTTCAAACATGCCAACTTAATGGCTGAGCAAAAGGCAGGCGTGCTTGCTTTTCTTGAGTTTTTTTCTGAAATTACTTTGGGTTCTGGGGTTGTTTTTTCCCTTTTGTATTGTCACAGTGAAATCACATAGCCTCATGGAGTTCCAGGAGAAATCAGGTGTGAAAATGGGCTCATTGTAGTTAGGAGTATTTCATTAAAAAATGGGTCTGGCTGGGAAACTACAAGACTTTGTGTAAGTCCATGGTTGTGATCACCTCCGCTCGTGCTGGGGGAGACTTTCCTCAGCAAACCCTTGTCCTCCTCCTCCAGTTATGCAACTCCTAGGGTGTCCCTTGCCTGGTGCAGCCAGGAGAGTGCTGGGTTGTGGCCCACAGCTGTTCTCCCTTTTGATATAAATTGCATCTTTTGAAGACACACAGGCTGTGCTTCCTCACCCCGGGCCCGTCTGCTGTCGCCCTCCTGCAAACAGCACCTCAGCCCAGCTGCGCATTTGGCTGAAGAGAGGAAAGAAGGGGGAGGTGTGAAGGAGAGAGGGCTGCAGCAAGCAGAGAGTCAGGCCTGGCAGACACTTGCATGCTCGTGTCTCCCTCTATCCAAAGGGCCACGGCCGGCTGCGTGCTGTAACCGAGCAGGGCTGTGATGCATATAACCCGAGATGATGGCTCTGAGCTGTTCATGCCATCGGCACAATCCTCGGACTTCCTCCAGGTAGAAGCAATCCCGTTTCCACTGTACACCAGGAGATCACACACCCTCTTCACCCCTCCCAAAAAGCTACCCCCAGAAACACACCAGCCAGAGCTGCTGAGCTGAGCCCCTTTGCTAGGCCAGGGGAAAATGGTACCTCTGTTTCACAGGCTGCAAGCCGCATGCAGGCTGGAGTGATTTTCAGGAGCAGCAGGGAAGGCTGCAGCATCCTGAGCAGCATTTTAATCACAGACCCAAGGGGTTTGCTAGGGATGTTCCTCTCCAGAACCTTCCTTGTCAGCAAACACCACTGCAGAGACATGAGAGAGGGACCGCGAGATGCCGAGGGGTCAGCACAGCCTCGGAGCAGTGGGGAGAGCAGTCCCAGCCCCTTGGCCGACGCAAGAGCAAGCACAAGTGTGAGACTCCGCTGTGCACCCCTTTTTCCTGTGCAAACCTGTCCAAGGATGGAGCTACAGGCGCAGTGCATGGACTGACACGGAGCTAGAGCCCAGGCAGTGCCTGGCTTGTAAAACTGCGCCCTGCCCCAGGCGTGCTCCCTGCGTGGCTCCTGGCCAGACGCATTAAATCCTCCCGTTTCTCCCTCACATGGTGAGGCCCCCACGGGGACACTCCATCCAGTCCCAGGCGCCAGCTTCGGGAGAGAGGTCGGAGAGTGCCCTGGGCAGCGTCCCCAGGGGACAGCCAGAGGGCTGGGACAGCCTTAGGAGGAGACCAAGGCAGTTCAGGCTGTTCAGCCTCGAGGGCAAAAAGCTGGGCAGAGGTGATAGTGATAGCAGTCCCCAAATGCATAAAAGTGGAAGGGAGCAGCCTCTGTCATCACGGTGCAAAGCGTCCCTTGCAGACAGGTGTAGGGACACATAATTTTTGCTGTAAGCTGCTAGCCCCCATTTAATACCCCTCCCCAGACTCGGGGGCAGCCCTGCCTGCCTGTCCCACTGCATGGTCCCTGTGCAGCACCCTGCGGAGAGGCAGGAGCTCACCTACGCGGTCCCCAGGCTGGGGAGGTTGGAGTCAAAGCCTAAGTGGGAGTCATTTGGATGTGCTTAGCAGTGAGCCGAATGGAGTGAAATGTCAAAATGCGCTAAGCAATAAAGCGCCAGGCCCAGTAAGAGCCAGTTAAGAAAGATGGCCTCCGAACAGTGCTCTACCCAGTAGGCATCACTGTCTCCCTAGAGAGAGGTCCGGAGCTCCAATCCACAACCCAGCGCCCTCACATGAGAGTCCTGGCAATCCCAGTAAATATAGGAAGTATATTAAACCTGACAGCCTAGACTGGAGCATTATAGAGAAACGGCAGCAACATGAATGTGTCTGACTTCTCGAGGAAACGCAGGTCAGCTCCAGGGGGGTTTCACTTGTTTTCTTCCTGCAGCTCCTCCGGCCTCATTCCCCTGCTGCACAGAGCAGTGTCGGAGTTGCAGATCCCTCCAGGTCCCCAGCAGCTCACAGGCACGTTTTCTCCACTACTAAACTCACATGGGCATGCATGTGTGCTGCTCCAAGGCAAGCGGCTGTGTGTAGGTCTGCAGGGAATATTTTGCAGTCACTGCATCCAGGCAGCAGTTCCCTTCCCCGCTGCCCTGACATTCAATAGTAACGCAGGCACCGAGTCATGGAAAGAAAATGTGTTCAATGCTTCCCCTGCCCGTGGATAGTTCTCCCTTGTGCACACGCAGGCATGTGGAAATCATTGCCCGGAGACCAGTGCTGCATTTCAGCAACAATCGGAGTGCTTTAGTTTAGAGGCTGGCTGCCAAGTCAAGGAATACTGGCAAATGGGCCCTATGCTTAACTGCCCAGCCTGGCACATCAGGATCTGCTCATATCAAGTGCTGGAGAGGCCAAATGCACCCGCTGCTGTCATTGGGAGGGTGGCTGCTGCTGCATCACAAGGCTCAGCCTGTGCCTGTGACTGTGCATGGTGCTAACAATGGGTGCAATGGCTGTAGGACACCCCTATTTAACAGCACCCCCCACAAGTTACATCTCTGTTGGGCATCTGCAACTCCACTGACTCTGAAAATATAAATGGGCAAGACGAAAGGAATATTGTTATTCCCATTTACAGGCAGGAGAAATGGAGACCAGTTCAGATATCCTTGTTAACACAGACTAGTGCTTGTTCCCAGAGCTGAGGGAGTTCCTCAGGGTCCCACTGCAGATCTCTGACAAACAACATTCATAACTGAGCCCAGATGAACTGCAATCTACTCTTGTCTCACACAAGAATTGACTCCCTGTGAACACCACTCTGAAACTAAACTTAGTGTAAATCACTGCATAAGTCAACATGCTGCATGCAAAATAAAGTCACCATCCACAAAGTACAGCTGGCCAAAACACGGCTGACCATGGCAACCATTGGGCCAATTGCAAACCGGTGAATCCAGCAGAATCTCCTCTTAATTTTGCCCATGGAGCATCACCATAACAACAGATCCACCAATCCACACCAGAGATTCATGCACTTAGCAACCAGAAGCTGCCAAATTATAAAAAAAGTAAAAATTTTGCACAAAGTATTTCCTCCACAATCCTACTGTAAGTGTGCAAAATTCCAGCAGCACGATGGGCAAAGCCAGAAAAATGCACAGAGTATGACGGATACTAAAACTTCTCCCTCAGCAAGTAGCTCTGAAACAAAAGCATCCACTGCCCTGCCAGTGGTATCATTTGGCCTTTGGTTTTGGCATTTCACTTAGGGCTGGGTGCACCCTCCTCCCTGTTACACAGCAGAGAGAGGAAGCCTGAATGCAAAGGTAAGGCTGGCATACAGAACCAGGGCTGACACTCCCTAATACCACTGATCTTCACCCAGCCATGGGACCTGGAGAAACTGAGCAAGACTGCTCTGCTTGAAGGTTTCCAGGGGGGTTTAGCAGTTGCTTCACAGGGGTCAAAGCATCTTAGCTCTGCAGAGAGCAGCCCAGGTGCCAGTGCTGCAGTTCAAAAGTAACCAAACGCTGTCCCCGAAGGAGTTTGCTCCTGTGAGCGGACCTTGTCCCTCATCGCCCTGTGTGAAGCAAGTGCAGGGAGGAGATAAGTTATTTTTTCAGAGAACAATCCATCTCTCTCCCACTGACTCACTGACAAGCTTCCCCTTTCCAAGGCAGTTCACGGGGTGAGCTGTAGGCTGAACAGTCAGTCCTCTTTACTGGACAGAGGTGAGTAAGTGTACCAAGGGCTTAAATCTCTGCTTCCTCTTGGGAGCAAGCAGCAGCAGGATTAAAGTACCGTAGGGGAATGTGCCTGGGCAAACCTAACAGACCAAATGCTTCTCTTCACCAGCACACACCAGAAACACTAGCAAAGTGTCTGGTGCAGACAGAAAGTGGGAGTCCCTACTTGGACCAAGACCAAGAAATATCCAGTGATTAAGAACAGAGCACCAGACGGGGTTTTCCAGCCCAAACCAGTAAGACCCCTATTAGCAGGATGCAATCCTTTGGCCTAGGCAGTGCAGGAGGTCTGGCTGGAGAATAAGGACTCGTCCGAGCCTTCGGCCACAGGGATGGATGGATGGATGGGAAGGGAGGAGCCACGGCAGCGGGCAAGACCAAGAAATATCCAGTGATTAAGAACAGAGCACCAGACGGGGTTTTCCAGCCCAAACCAGTAAGACCCCTATTAGCAGGATGCAATCCTTTGGCCTAGGCAGTGCAGGAGGTCTGGCTGGAGAATAAGGACTCGTCCGAGCCTTCGGCCACAGGGATGGATGGATGGATGGGAAGGGAGGAGCCACGGCAGCGGGCTGGCACTATTCAGCAAGAACAGCTTGGGTGGCACCAGAAAGGGACTCCCTCACTGCTGACTATGACAGTTTCAGGATGCTAAGCCAGGATTTGCTGCCTGCCTCACAGTCTGTTAGCTATTTTCAGCCCAAATGAGGAATCCAACCCAGCTTTGGCTTTCCATCAATTCAGGCGGAAACTTCAGCGGGCGTTAGAGGGATGATAAATGTGAGAACATTTCCAAAAAAAAGAGCCAAGAAAGGTCTTGAACTGCAATGCTGGACACATGTAGGGTGGGGCACAGAGCAAAGCATCCCTGAGAGGGCAGGAGTTATAGGGATATGCCCAAGAAAGAGCTTGGCTTAGCTGGGAATGGAGTGGGCGCAGTCCCACCTCCACGCATATGCTGGCGCTTGTGCCAGCCGAGCTCGCGCCGTCTGGGAGCCTCTCCAGCCCACACGGGTCTATCGAGGCCGCTGGAGCTGATGTTCACCCCACATCGCCTGCTAACCAGTCTGACATCCCCCAGCTCTGCTGTTATAATTAGGGAATTGGAGCAGATGGCAGCAGAGTTAGCTGAAAAGAGGAAAATCTCATACACAGCTGCCACTTGCTGTGAGCAAGTCCTTCCCTCTTAGGCAAGTCAGGAGGATGACAGCTCCTGTGATCAGACAGGGAGCTGCCGGGGCAGGGTGCTGCAGCGACAACAACCCCAAGGACTCCCAGCTGGGTGCTGGGGGCTGCTGGGAGGGCAGCCACGAACACCGCGGGCATGGGGTATGAACCACAGCGACAAGGCACCAGTGGCACCAGCAAGGGCTCCCTCTTTGTTGCTGCCCCTGAGGGGCTGTGTGAGCTCCTGCAGGTCCATGCACCTCAGTGTCAGCTCCTGTCTTCATCCCAGCAGACTTTATGGAAACCTGCACTTGAATCCAACACTGCTCCAGCCTTCTGCCTCCACAATAAACATTTGCACGCTGCTGTGTGCTGCTTCTCCCCTGGGCGAAAACAAAACTGCCTGGCACAGGCAGGGCAGACAAGGACCTTGCCCCCTCCTTCCCAGCTAGCAAACATACATGCATCAGCAGCAAAGGTTATGATGGGCAGAGAGAAATTCCTGCAGGTGAGACTCTGTGGGAAAGCCTTGCAGGACAGTCTTGCACCCCAGAGAAAACCCTGGGCATCCCAGGGATGACATACAGCACCGTGCAGGCACAGCACAGGTCCTGCTGGGGAGATGAGCTGCCTGCCCCCACTGGGGAAGAGCTTTCAGGGTGCGGCCCAGAACTTGCTTTAACTGGTGCTGAGGCATCTGCCCAGGAGAAAACCACCAGTGGGCTGGTGGCAGGCAGCTCCCTGCAAGGCAACGTCTGGGGAGAATCTACAGCACAAGCCTCTTCCTAGCTGAATGCACCTATTATTTCATTAGCGCTGTAATTCCCCAGCCAGTAAGTGCTCTAATGGCATGTTGAGTCTCCTCTTCTGCTCACATGCTGCACACCTGCTGTAAACACAGCCTGAAATCATTTTCTCTGACAGGCTGCAGAGCAGAGAAACTTTCTCGCCGCCTTCTTCTGGCTGGAGGAGGCTCAAGATTCATTCTGACAGATGCCGAGTGCTCGGTGGACAGGATGGCTGCAGCCTAGCACGCTCCACGGGTCTCAGCCTGATCCTGCCCTTGGTTGGTCTAGTTTTGTGAGCGCTGAGCCTCTACAGCACAGTGAAACCCTTGATGGCTGCACAGCACGCATGGGAGCCAGGGTTCCTCACGTCAGCATCACCAAAGGGCTCCCAGGACTGTTGATGCTTTGCTTGTAGCTGTAGGGAAAAGTCATTTCTAGCTCTGGGGTAAGGCATGAGGTCGTTCCATTGCGTACCATCCCTGCGTATCAAATAACTTGACCAGAAGCCTTTCCAAATCCTGAAGCTCAGAAAAAGGACTCTGGAGACTCATCCAGTCATGGTACTTCATACAATCTGGACGCTCTGAACCAGAGCAGGATGCCCTAGGACTGGAGGCTGCACTTGGTCATTTAAAGCCTTGCAATACAGGCAAAGAGACCACCTCTCTCTGGGCTCCAGCAGCATCCAAGAGGCCTCACAGCAGGACTTCGAAGGACCCCACATCGCCTCTCATGCAAGCTCTGCCAGATGGAGCGGGCTGGACGTGGCGGATGGGATGGTACATGCGTGACCCCGTAAGGGCGCACTGCCAGCGCAACCCTCAGGAGGTTTCAGAAATCAGAGCAACCCTGGTGCTGCGCTTTACTCTCCCCGCCCCTGTGCATCCAAGAGGCCTCACAGCAGGACTTCGAAGGACCCCACATCGCCTCTCATGCAAGCTCTGCCAGATGGAGCGGGCTGGACGTGGCGGATGGGATGGTACATGCGTGACCCCGTAAGGGCGCACTGCCAGCGCAACCCTCAGGAGGTTTCAGAAATCAGAGCAACCCTGGTGCTGCGCTTTACTCTCCCCGCCCCTGTGCCGTGCACTTTTGGCTAAGTAAGGCACTTCCGAGGAAAAAAAAGTGAAATCAGGTTTAAGGCAGGACTGTTCCAGATAAATCTGCTCTCTTGTTGTCTCACAGATTAAATCAATTAGCACCACAGAAGAGGTCTGCATTTGCAGATGCTGAGGCTGATTCTCCTTGTGCTCATGCTGATTCAAGTCAGGGATAAATAAAGTCCATAAAACTACTTTGATGTAGAACTGAGAGTGAGAGGAAAATACCAGTTCTGTTACCCAGCATACAGCCTTCACTCTCCTGGTTTAGTGCGACTCAAAAGCCCCTTGGGTATAACCAACTTATTTTTAGCTGTTTACTTATTAAACAAACACAAGGGAAGGCTAAATGTCAAGGCATTTTTGCATACCGAGCTGGACTCTGCACATTTATTCTGTCACATACAGGGATGCTGGACCAAACTACTTCTCTGCTCTGGAGCTGGGAGTGGAGCAGGGCCAGCCAAGGAATGTGGGTCCTGCCTAGAAGCTGGTGCTGCTTGTAATCGCCCTCCAAACATCTGGAAGCCAAGCACCTCCTGACTCTGTGCTCATCTGTCAAAGGAGTGCAATACTCATTTAGCTAGCTGTATATATGATCTCCTCCCTGGTTTTTACCATATCTAACCCATCCATACCCGCAGCTAACAAGGAAATGTCCAACTCCAGTGTCACAAGTGAAGAAGAGGTGAAGGGACTTGCCCAAGGTAAATGGGATTGTGTGGCGGAGCACAGCACCGAACAGGAGCCCTCCACAACAGAGGCAAATCTCAGTGCCGTTTCACTGCTGCTAAGTCCTTTACCCTCTCCATGCCTCACTTAGAAAATATTTCAGGGAAATGTGTGCTTTCAGCACATGCACTGAGGTTTTGCAGGAGAGCAGAGTGTCATTGCATAGGCTGATAGCCATAAGGAATGACATTTATAGGGGCTCTGTCCCCAACCTGCTTTGTGCCCGGACCCTGGCTGACAGCAGCCGAGCTCTCCCAGCTGGGAAGGCACCAGCCGGTGTCTCCCATGTGCCGGGACAACCCCCCGGCAGGCTGGTGCCTGGCGTTCAGCAGCATGCCAGTGATTCCTGGCCGGCCGGGAGGGCTGAGTGGGATGGAGCAACTGTCTGCTCACCGGGCTAGATAAGGCACAGATGATCGGCCGTGACTCAGCACCCCAAGCCCATGTCAAGCATGATGAACAAGGGCTGAGCGCGACACTGTGCCAAGTGGCAAGCCCTGCTCCTGGTTGTGTTACCTGGCTGCTGCCGAGCCCACATGAAAGCAGTGGTCTTCCCAAGCAGGTCCTGTCCGTGCTGCCTCCCTGGGGCTGGGAAGCAGAGAGGAAGCAAGGCTTGCAGCCTGGGGGATGCTTGTTGGACTTGCTGGCTCTGAGCAGCAGGACATGGTGCGTGGGGAGAGAGATAGACAGGCATCTGGATATCTATGTTGGCCCTCCTGTGGAAGGGAGTAGGGAGTGGGCTTCACAGAGCTGCCACAAATTCAGGCGTCCAGGAGTTCTGTTTAGAGGAGGCAAAAGAGGAACCTGGTCATCTCTGCAGGATGTCTGGGCTCAGCATCTGGGGTCCAGGAGTTACACACAAATGACTAGCGGACAGGCCATCTGCATGGAGTGAGCAAACATGGGGGGTCCAGAGCATGGTGCACAGCCCTGTGCAGTGTGTGCTCCTGCATTTCTGCCTCTGAGGTGCAGAATACAAGACATTTTTCCCTGGGTAGTGGGCAGCTAACATCATGGATTGTTGCAGGAGCCTTTTCCTGGAGAAGGGGCTTTTACCCTTGTGACCTGTGCCCCTACCTGATCCCTTCTCAGGTCTTTTCTCCACGACACAGCCACCCCTCAGCTCCTTGGCTGTACCGTCCTCCCTGCTCAAGTCAGAGGCAGGTTGCCCCCCCGCTGCGAGGTCATCGCAGGAGTTTTTGGAAAATGCTTCCACCTCGTGGCCCTCTGGAGAAATGACTGGCTGGGAAACGCCAGGGCTGCACCCATGCAACCCAGCTGAGACAGACAGAAGCAAGGCCATGCCACCCCTTCTGCTTGCTTTATTGCCTTCACCCAGGCTGAACTGGGGTCCCAGTACCTCTGCTCAGCCCTGGCACTGCCTGGGTGCTGCCGGCAGCGCGGACCACCCTGTCAGCGACGCACACACCAGTCAGGGAGCAGGCAGCGGAGCTCAGGCTTCCCAGCACACGAGGACCAGCGCTGGTGTATCCCATAGGATAAGCACGGACTTCTCCAGGGCTGCCTTGCTGCTGCAGGGCTGAGGAGGAGTTAAAGCAGCCCATGGTCTGTTAAAACACTGTCCTCCCAGCCCACGTGTGCACACATGCAGGCACACAAGTGCTTGCAAAAGCTCAACCTGAGGCACGGAGCTGCGGAACCCGTTCTGCCGGGGGACACCATCGCCACTCCTGGTTCCCCTCCAAAATCTGCCTGCGGAGGCAGGTGGGGTGGGGAAGGAGTGGAAAAGCCTCGAGCGCACGGTGGTAAGCACCGGGCACCTTGCGACATTTAGGGCTTCACCATGCAATCTTCCCTGACCCGTGGGAAACGCTGCAGGGAAGGGGGATCACACCCCTGTGGGGTCCCCATCCCGCTTCTGCCACCAACACTGTCTGAAACGCTGGGTAAGTCACTTCTGCTCCACTGTGGGAGCTACCTGGGCTTTAATGCTCTAGGAAAAAACCATCAGCTTGCACACAGATTTCTCGCTAGGACACAGAGGTTTTGGCTGGTTATTGCACAGGATCAGGGTGATACATCTGCGGTTTTCTTCCAGGCCACTACTGTTACACTCCACATTAAATGTTTTTAAGACAAACGATCCCTCTCTTGCAATTCTCAGGCAACATTGCATTTCTCCCATAAACAGCCACTCGTCCTGCTGCCCGCTAGCGGGTGGATTTTGGAAAAACACTTAAAAACCTGGCAGCGCTTTCCCCCACATGCTGCTGCAGGAACCAGGTGGGCCTTTATAAGAACACGGTGCTTTAGGGCAGCTGTGTCTCTTTGAAATATCCCCAGGGACGGACAAGTATCCCTCATTTCTGCCCTCTGTGAAGCTCAGCAAGTGCTATAGAAATCCAACTCAGTATGTGTATTTTAGAGGATGTAATGACTCTTTTACAAACAGTTTTCTCAACATTAGCTACAGCTGAGCTGCAACTCTCCAGTAGCTTGCAGGGCTGGAAAACTCCTGCAGCTAGGGATGCATTGCTTGACTGTGCCCGTCCAGCAGCAAACACAGGCTAACCATATTACCCATTGCGTGAGTATCAGATTTCTTGCACTACACTGCAGTTTTGCAGGAACTCACCATACTGTTCACCCAAGTGCTGTGCTAATGTGATCTGCCCCTCATGAGCAGCATCAGAAATGCCTGTTTGTCAGCAGCTTTACCTGTTCTTGGAGGTTTGCCTCTAGCCAGGGCACCAAGGTCTTTAACTCCAGAAAGCAGTGTCCCAGGTCCAGAGGTGCTGCCAAAATCTTCATCCTGTGCATCAAACAAATATCAAAGTCCTTAGTTCCCACACAGCTAATGGGATGCTCTTGCAGCTTCGGGGTCTACTGAAGAACAAAACAACTAGAAGGATTTCCCCGACAGCATCTGCTGTCCTAATGATCCCCTCTTTGCCTGAACAAAGGTGAATGATTCAATGTTTGCTAGGCATGAGCGAGACTCAGCTTTGTTTTGTAACAGCAGCAGCGTAAAGTGATTACATTTTTAGTAGTTTTGGCTTTTGTTAAAAAACAAAGTCCATGAAGATGGCAAATCCATTTGCCATGCTCCTTATGTGCAAAACGCAATGTGATTGTTCCTCCTAATGCCAGCGAGCGGACCAGAGTGCCATGGCGATGCTGCAGTGAGACGGCAGAGCTGGATTAGAGGTGGGAAGCATGCACACATCCTCACCGAGGCAGCAGCTGCTTCTCCACAACCATTCATCGACCACAACCCACCAGGCGAGGGGCTCCCTGCCCTCCGTGCTGCCTCCGCGCCGAGGACCACACGCAGAAGCAGTAGGCCCTTGCTGATAGGAGATGGAGTGACAAGTATTAGAAACCTTTCAGCAGAAGAGACAACCAGGCTGCTCGTTGCCCATTTGTGCTCAAACACACAATCCCCGACCCAGTCTCAGTTTGAACAGTCTGCAGAGTGAAAGCTATTCCCATGAGGAATCAGTAATTAATGCAGAAGAGTGAACAAACCTGCGGCTGATCTGCAAGCACAATATATGTTGTTGGAAATGGTGTCTGTTACCCAAGAGATACGGCGCGGCTCCTTGTAATCACGCAGGGATTTGTCAAAGGGGTGGACTAATTTCTCATGTTATTCAGGACCTCAAATTTTGCAAGAAAAGTGGCTGGGGTTGCAGAGGAAGCTTTCCCAGCAGGACCCGAGTGAAACTCAGCGACTCCACCTGTGTTTGCAGAGAGCCTGAGAGAGCAGCCCTGCAGAAAAGCTGGATTCTCGCATTGCCACCAATTTAAACGTTCAGCTATTTCACTTGGCAAGATCGATCCTGCATGAGGCTGACATGTAACAGGTAGGCAGGGTTTGAAAAAGAATTATAGCCGGGCTCCTTTTCCCAGCAATAAATCTC
>NW_009190096.1:13931-14762 GCF_000690835.1 Fulmarus glacialis
GCTCTAAATGCAGGACGCCAATCTTGCTGCCCTGGCTGGGGCTCAAACGAAGAGCTCCCCGTTAATGAGAAGGAAGTAGGGAGCGGTGGAATCGGGAAGTGCTTTGTTCAGCCCATACGGACAGTTGGCACGTAAGGATCTACCGGGGGTTAATCAAAGGCCGAGAAGCCTGCCAGTCACCATACGAACCGCCGTCCCGAGGAAATTAAAAATCACGCACCATATGCCGCCCGGCACGGGGAGGGAGCGGGGCGTCTCGAGCAGCGTCTGCATCTGCCCGAGCGGCCCCGTGCGGGGGCAGGTGCGATGTGCGCTGCCGCGGGGGGGTTCATAACCCGGCAATAACTCGCCGCCTTCCCCCGCCTTCCCGGCACCGAGCGGGGAAGGACAGTGACGGGGAAATAAGGGGATCCGAGGGGAAGGATGACACATGTTCAGCCCAACCCAGTGGCAGAGCAGCCGGAGAGGCAGAGCCAATAGCTGCTTTTCATGCTCAGTGAGTCCGTCCACCTCCACCCCCCCTCGAGTCCTTAAGTTGCAGCTTTTAACTACCTCGGTGTTCAAAGAAAATATGATGCTCAGCGTGAACAGAAGGAAGAGCCTGCTGACAGGTAGACAGCATGGACACTGATCCCGGCAGGGCCGGCTGCTGAGAGGTACGTGCCTTCCAAGGCAGGGATCCGAAAGCAATCACATTTGGGATGCAAACTCAGAGCAGACTTTAATTTTCCAGCAGGGGGAATATGGAAATCCGGCTCCCTCGAAATGATTCATCCCCCCTTCCCACCACCGCCACCTCCCCTCCCCCTGCGTCCTCTCCCCATCCCTCCC
>NW_009190096.1:14953-15368 GCF_000690835.1 Fulmarus glacialis
AGGGATCCCGGCTGGTAAGATCCGTCCTTGGGGAGCCAGGCACTGCCCTGCTCAGCACGCAGGTGCTCGGGGTGCAACAAGGGGCTCACCCAAACGGGTGCCTTTCCCCTGACAAGCGTCAGGCGCCCGGTGCTCCCCGGGGGGGGTGGAGGGAAGGGGAGGGGGGGAGGCAGCGAAGCAGGGACATCGACAGAGTTAGGGTCCCCCCTCCCGGGGCTTTACACTCAAGGAGGACCCTGAGCCAGTGCTGTGTTCAACTCACCTAAGACCCCTGCCCTGAACAGTTTGGGTAGAGGGGAGGAAGAGAGGCCTGACTGAAGGATGCCTCTTCGACGCACTGTTGCTGGTCGTGCAAGCCAGGGCTGTTGTTTGCTGTGTCGGGGGAGACCCTCACCTTTTGGCTGGGGGCGGCTCG
>NW_009190096.1:15386-17937 GCF_000690835.1 Fulmarus glacialis
AGGCCTGTGACAAATGTCCGGGTGGGAGGTGGAGATGACACCGGTGTGGCAAAATCCCTTGTCTGGCGGTAGAAGAAAGTGACTTCTCTCCCATTGCCGCGTGGGAGGTGTTCAGAGCTTGCTGCCCCCGGGATTTCTGTGTAATTCGGTCTCACGTTTATAAACAGAGAGCTGTTTTCTCAGGCATGTCAAGGAGAATGAAAAAGGGGGGAGTTGTGGGGATCTCCCAGCGAGGGCTAGCAGGATCTGCCTGCCTCCTGGGTAGCGTGGAAGAACTTTTGTGGTCTTGAGAAGAAGAGATCAGGCGGTGTGTGTGTTCGCTGAACTCAAGCTTTGGTCTGCCCCATCCTGGGGACGGCCATGGGGCAGGGTGCCGAGACCAGGGCTGCTCTCAGCCAGTGGCCCCATTTTCCTTTTCCACCCTCCCTGGTGCCGGAGCTGGTTCCTGTGACTATGCCAGTATAAATATTGTCTAACAAACCCTTTCTGGAGATGATGCCATCAGGTGGCGCTTGGGAATAGGCAGCGTCGCTGTGGGAGTCCGGAGAGCAAACACTTGTTGCTGTGAGCTGCACATTGCACGGGGCACGGGGAAATGTGGCACCCAGAGCCGCTGGCCACCCAAGCCCAGGCCTCCAGCCCTGCTGACTGCTGGGAGGCGATGCAGAAAGGGAGCAAAGACTTTCTGCAGGTGCTGGGAGGGATGTGCAGAGCAGTCGTGGCTGTGGAGATGGGAGGATAAGCGTGAAAAGCTTTTTCTCTCAGCTGGCACTGAAAAGTGTGATTTTAATTATAGACTATTTCTTCAGATTTAGCCTTGTCTGGCATGTGACTTCAGCCCTTGGCAGGCTTTGCTTGTGTGAGTGGCTCATGCACGCAGTGTGACACGGGGCTCTGAAGGAGGCTGCCCAAGGTAAAAGTTTCCGTGCAGTCTAGACAGCTCTTGTACGCTCAGGGACACATTTATGGTCAGCCCGATGCATGAGCTGCCGAGCAGAACATACATACCCCTTTTGTCTTGATGAACCTGCTGCTCCTGGAGTGGGGCTGCCCCAACCCTATAATGCCCAGAACAAAACCTGCAGCTGGGCCAGCCCGAACGATCCCGAAGGCCAGAGCAGAGCGGGGCTTGGGCAACCACCCGTCCCAGGGCACACAGTGAAGTTCACCAGGAGGGGCTGCATGTAGCAAGGCCCCGTGTAAAGCTTCTCCAGCCAGCACCGGCTGCGGGAGCACGCAGCGAGGCACAGCGCTGCCCGGACTTACCTGCTCCATCCCACGTGCCACCTCCCCGCACCACGGGAGAGAAGCGGCCCCGGTGCTTGGGGACAGCATCGGGCAGAGGCAGCTGGGTGGCAGCCAGGACCGAAGCAGCTGGCCACCTTCCAGACTGGCTATCTCTGTACGGTGCTGCTTTCCACTTCCAGGGTCAGCGAGGGTTTGCCACCCCCCCAGGGCAGACACAGCCCAGAGCACAGCCCAGCCCTCCTAGCCTCAAGGATAACCCTCCCACTGACTTCAAAGACAAGGCATGCTTGAGAGGACAAAGAGAAGCATTGTAACTGATAATGCCTAGGGACATTATTAGGTACATAAGTTGTTTTCGGAGATCCCAAATGCAATAGCATTTTTGCAGCCTAGCTTAAGTGTACAGAGAACAGACAGTAGCTGAGGAAGAAAAGAGCTGCTCAGACTAAAGTAAGAGCATCCACATCAGGGTTTGCATCCGGTTTCACTAAACTAGATCCAATGCAACTGCCACTTGGAGACAAAAAATCACAGGCACAATCCCAGCTCAGAGGCTAGACAAGACAGTGGGGACCTCGATGCAGAGGCTTGCCTGCCATGACCGAGCCGTGCAGCAGCTGAACCAGCACCTCTGGGTGCCCTCAGTGTGGTGCAAACCATGGGGCAAAGCTGCCTTGCTCAGGCAGGGCTGGCTCTCGCACCAAGGGTACGAGCAGGCTGGCGGCATTGCCCGGGCTCTCTGCGGAGTGCGGTGTAACCAGGAGCAGCCCCGGTTCCAGCGCAAGGGAGCATGTCCCCTGTTAATCAGCATTTAATTAAAGGACATGCTGACATTTGGAAATCAGAAACAACTCTCCTGTGTGGGCTGCCTCTCTCTGCTGCTCGCCTCTTCTCTGAATCACTCCCTGACATTTTGCCAGATTAGGATGTGACTCTCTCTCCCTCCTTCCTTATAAAAATAAATTGAAAAGGAGATGCAAAGCCACCGCTGCTCCTGAGGGAGAGGACGTAGGGGACGGGGTTTCGTTGGGGAAAAACTCGCATTATTACTGATGCTACATTGGTGTCCTACAAAGACCCTGACTGCGGGGCCGGTTTTCGTGAGGCAGGCGCCGCAGGGGTGCTGGGGCAGGGGGTACTCACCGTGTTGGCGTGGGGCAACTGGTTGTCCCTCTCCAAAACCATGCAGAGAGCCGTGCGGGCATCTCAGGTCCCCACGCCAGTCCCAGGAGATGTGCCTGATGGAATCAAAAGCAGAGGGTGTGAATGCCTGGCAGCGGAACAGGGAGTCCCTGCAGCGGCC
>NW_009190097.1:0-313 GCF_000690835.1 Fulmarus glacialis
CCCAAAAACCCAGAAAAAAAAAAAAAAAAAAAAAAAAAAAAAATCCCAGTGCCCTTCGGATGACCCGCAGGCGGCCCCAAAAAAATAAAACACCTTTTCCTTTGGGTAATGGCAGCGCTGCCCTGCCAGGTACTGGTGCCGGCGGAGGTGCTGAGCCCTGCCAGGGAAACCTCTCCGCAAGCGGGAACACGATGCGCGCCCCGAGCAGCGCGGTGGAGAGGAGTTTATCCTCGCCGTCCCGGTATCTGGAGGCAGGAGACCCTCCACAGCCCATTTTTGGGGGGGCTGGATGGCAGCAAAAGCATCCTAGCGG
>NW_009190098.1:0-222 GCF_000690835.1 Fulmarus glacialis
TCCAGATCGTTGATAAAGATATTGAGCAGATACAAAAAAAAGTGCGACTTGCAACACCATCCGTTGAGCATCCTTCAGACACTTTTAAAGGGTAGCCACCTGCAACTTTGTAGCAATATATTTGATCTCAAATCCATTTTAACTAAAGAGCTCAGATTTTCTAATAATTATCATTACTTGCCAGTCTTCCAGGGCAAGAAGTGTTTAGAGAGCGGCTCCCCC
>NW_009190098.1:233-34318 GCF_000690835.1 Fulmarus glacialis
CCGAGGCAGGATCCTCCACGCGTGCGAGGGGCTGGGGGCTGCCCCGAACCCCGCTGCACAGCTACGGGACCGAGACACGGAGCGGGGCACCTGCCTATCATCACACGGAGAAAAACATATTCTGTGTACAAAGCTGCTGCTCTCAAACCCCTCCTTCCTTTATTTCCATCGCTCCTGAGTGAAAATAGCATACATACACAAATGAAGAAAGAAGCACATAGCGAATCAAAGCAAGCTTAAATTAAACGCAAGATTCTCAAGTATGTTCCCCGTCCTACCCTCATGAATGCAAATTGTATTGCTCCATGCACAGGAAGCATTATTTTTTTCAACCGCAGCATAAAATATGAAGAATGCGAATAAAGTAGATCAGTGACTCCTTTCTCCTCCACGCAATGATCCCATGTTACAAAAGAGTATCTTTAGGTCTCACTTTTATCAGGCCAGCAGGGCGAGAGGATGGTTGTCGCTCTCGTGTAAGGGTAACCTGTTCCACCACTTCTCAGCAAAGTGAAACTACAGCTTTTTGCTGTCTGCTCTCTCCTTTTGCATCAGTGAACACTCAGGTGGCATCTCTGGAGGAGAACCAGACCAGCATTTTCTGGGGGGGTGTCACCAAAATCAAACAAATAAAACTATATTCACAAATCCTCTGTGAAAACGATTTCTTGCCCTTTTCTGCTGCATATAAAACTCATCAAACAACGTTATTTTATGAGTAAATATATAAAACGGAAGCAGTTAACTTCATAAACTCTTCTAACATCTGCCATACAGTTATACTCTGCCTTTCCTACTCTATCAGCCATTGACTCTTCTTTAATCCCCTCCCCACCTCCCCCATGCTGCCAATAAAAAATCAATTGGTTTCATTAAAAAAATACAAAATAATCACTTCAATATATGGAGATCCTCATGTTTAATTTATGAGAAATGGTGTGAACAGAACCTTAAAGCTGAAACTAGTCACCCTGCCTGACATCAAACCAGCCTGATTTTGATGCAAGTCAGGTGCTCCTCAGTAACGTGATGACCACAATTCCCTTTGCTGAAGGTCAACTCATCATTAGCACAAAGAAAAAAGCAAAGGAAAAACAGCCAACTATTTTTAATTGAAATAAAAATGCCAAAAAGAGAAAAAAAGCCGGAAACAGCAAGCAGAAGGAAAAAAACATGATGGCACTTAAAATTCTACTTAAGACCAACTCTGTTAATATTAATTTACAAACACTGACAGCTAAAAACAGCCTAGATGAGAGCATTAGCTTTCTTGGGATCTGAGAGCTGCTATATATAGAAACTTGAGCGGCTTAATTTTTTCAAACTGCTGCTTTCAGTTGTCTGACATCGCAGGAGAAAAAAAAACGCCGGCTGAAAAACCAGTGGAAGTTCAAGATCTCCGACGAGCGTACCACGAAGGCGGTGGTACTGAAACACTGCAAGTCAGAACTTTGCAGCTCGTACCAGGCAGATGCCTGAAGACCAACAGGGAAAACCACCAGGTCAGAGCGAGACACCAGCAAGGGAACAACGTAGCTCCAAACTCCAGGCATGTTCACTGGCTGTAGAACGTTAGCTGTCATCGCTGCGATACAGCACCTTAGCCCTGTGAAGGACAAAAGTGACTGCCACCCTACAAATGCTCAGCTACCTATTAACTTTTCACACACGTTCTGGTTGTCTAAATACGCACATGTGAATTTTAGGTGTAAAGTCCTGACACAGTGATATTGCAGCTACAAAACTTGGAAATCTAAAACTGCTTCACAGTACTTGACCGATTCAGCTTACTCCATCCTGAAAACTCACTAGAGAAGGATCACTTTCTTGCTCATTTATTTCCTGAGAGCAGCTGTTGCCACTTTTCCTATTGATTCTGCAGAGCTAAGAAAGCTCAGAGCAAAGCGGATCAGACTCTGTCCTACCTTGTGTATTAATGAGACTTGATTACTATGTTCCAGGCAGTGAAACAAAGATGCTATAGAGATTATGCAAAATAAGCATCTGGGCCTTTATTTAAGTGATGGAAATAACACAAATAAATAGACTGAATGTGCCCGGTTAATGCAGAAATTGGGAGGAAAAAAAAGAGAATAGTTCCTAAATTATAAAGCAAATCCACTGGAGAGAAAAAGCAAATACAAACTCTAAACCGAAGCATTGAGACCTTGGAGATTAAAAGCACAACACAATATTATATATTACAGGTCTCTATTTCTCATATTGTTCTAGTTTGTAATGTTTTGAGGTCAATGTGAATGCACTTGCACAGCATTAGCACAACACACATTTGAAATATAGAAAAGATCTGCCAGATCATCCATCCCTGGATGGATTGGAATATTAACCACCTTCTTGATTTTCGGGACCTCTCTCAAACGTCGACTGAAGCTGTGGTACCCACTGTAGTTGGTAGGGCTAAAAAACCCCAAACAAAAAGTCAGACTTAAGATCTTGTTTAGGAATTGGATGATTCCAAACTCTTAAGTTGAAAGCCACTTAGTGTAAGGAAGGAGGCACCCAGAGTGTTGACATCTGTAGCAAGGCAGGAGAAATAGTAGGAAAGAGAAGTGATGCAGTAACTGACGTTGAAGACTTCTTCCATCTATAAAGGGATAACAAATATTTCTTCTGAACCATACTTCATATTGCCACATTTCTCAGAAAAGTCACACTTGGAAACTTCCCTTATTACATATAAACTTTTTTGGTACTACCTGGGGTTTTTTTGTTTGTTTAAGAGCAAACTTCTGTCAATTTAGGTGACTCCAGACCCTCAGACTGAAAGCCACTTACCTAAAGCAAGGAAAGAAACGTGAAAAGTATGGAAAAGAGGAAAGATGAACAAACAACACCCCCAGTGTGTCACAGGGAAGTGCTGCATCTTGAGGAAAGGTCTGGAAAATAATCAAACTTCACCATGAAAGATTGGTTTAAAAATCTACATTAACTGCCACTGTAGCTGTTCGTGTCTTGTGGTACATCTGGCAGGGAGAACAACGCCTCACTAAGTATTTTCACTGTTCAATTCCTACACCCCAACTTAACATAGATGATTTGGTGTCATCAACAGCATTGGAAATAAAAAGTAAAATTATCTCCAAGTCTTTGGTCAGCACAGAGTTTTTACTGACTTTTTATTCTTTCTTTGTCAGGGCAGAGCTTGCAAAATGTGGCGTTCCTAACTCCACCACCTATGTTCCAATATACTAGGTTTAAGAAAATTATTGGCTCCTAACTTCTTACGATGAGACAAACTAATTTCCTTAAATTTTTTGGTACATATTTAGAAATTACGATGGCAGAATAATGCTTCAAAACAAAAGTAAAATTTAGGTACTGATTTTTTTCCTACCACTTGGAATAAACAGAGCTGGATTATCTCTTGAATGACAACAGGAGTCAAGCGACTTGCTGTAGTCAGTGACTTGCATTAGGTTACACAAAATGCAAGTTATCTGGAGATAAGTGTCACTTAAATGATGTGCCCCTTCACAGTTAAACAACGCAAAGAGAGAACTCTACTTAATACAGATTAAGTCAGCCTAATACATGAGCTGTCAGAGTACAGAACAAACCGAAACCAAGCTGCTATCAGGAGTCATTAACTCCATACTTGTTTTTTGATGCACGCTCAAAACTAGTATTCCCCACAGTGAAGTTCAGTAAAGGTAGTTCTCTTTTCTTTACAGCAGGAACGACGTATCACTAAGCTTAATGGAATTAGGTTTTAATCCCTGCACGCACATGAATAGTCTCACCTACAGACATTTCAGGAGCAGCGTATCAATAAGCAATCGTCTTTTCGCTTTTGCTAGTCACTGCTTACACCGATGCAGAGCGACACGAGTCAAAGGGGGTGGTATATTACCACTTCACCCACGAAAACGCGTAACAATGCTGCTCTTAGCTCATGTGAAATCTTTAGGGGTGCTCACTGCTTGGGTGACACTGCATATTTAGAATTAGGCTACAGTATATCCGTTACAGAAATTAAACTCAAAACCTGCATATTGTCACCCATCACTTTTATAGAACAAGTCTTGTTCAGTGCTTCATGTCATATATAATTTACCAGGGTTTACAAAAATAATTTGGAATGAATGAACTCACCTACCAGAACCCTTTTGTGCATCTAAAACTGCTGGGATCTGTGTCATCAAAATCTGGGCCAAACTAGCACCTGAAGAACTGTCTTTCTGCACCCCGCGGTGACTTCACTGCAATATGACATTAATGAGCCAGGGTAGTGTGATGGGGAAGTGCTGTTTGAGAGACCATCCTTCAGACACATATTAAACATGAGCTTTGACTTTCACGGCAATGTTAACACTGGTGATTAATACCCTGCATACCCAAATTACCTTGATGTTTCAAGGTGAGCGTGATAATTTCCTAAAGATCTTGTGAGCCATTAACAGCAACCAGGTTATTCCAATCACATACGAACAGATATTCGATTGCAAAACATTTGTTAAGGGAAAAAAATCCATGCCAGTTATTTTGAGATGAGTTTTAAAAGCAATAAGATGAGCAGTAACTAGAGAAGAGACCCATCTTTAGCAGCTATTGCTGCTCTGCTCACCTTAATTATAAATTAACATGGTTCTATTAAGATTTTGCTCTAAAATTCATGCATTCCTTTTCTTACTGCTTTCCTGAAAAAATATGTATTTACACTTCAAAATGAATCCCATGATTGAGCTTTGAAAGCAGAAACTGCAAACCACTTTTGACTGAACAGGACTGTCATCAAAAACATTACAGAAAGGTCACAAGCCATAACTGCTGAAGTGCAAGACAGCACTGTGCTCCAGAAGCAATACCAAAGAAAATTTAGTGCCTTCCACACACACAAGCATAAAAAAAAAACAACAGAGAGTTCTCAGTTTATTTTTAGTGAAAAATGATCCACAAAGTGGCAGATGGAGCAGGGAAGTAAAGGGAGAAGAAAAGTAGTTCTTAACTACAATTACCTGGCTATGCAATACTGACCTGTGAATGTTTAATGGGTCTATATTTAACTGAAGAGAAATACACAAGTCCTACTACATATTCACTGCGCACTGTGAGACCCAGGAAGATACAAAGCAGATGGGCAACCTACATCTGCAGAAGCATAGAAGGACAGATTGTAGTAAGTTCCCTCTCCGGTCAAGTATTTCAAGTTAAGTATCAATGGGGGTACTGGCAGAGCATGATGAATGTGGTGCCCAAAATTTAGACTAAGCGTTTCGTGTGTGTTCCCCCCCACATTTTTAGCTTTTTCCTTTAATACAAACCGTCCTTTGCAAAACTGGAAGTTACAGGACAAAAAGAAACATTTCCAAAGGATAGGACATACTGCTAACTGAAAAATAAAAGCTAAGTATAGAGAACAAGTAATGAAAAGCAATATGAAGTATTTTAAAAGTTGATTTTCATAAATTCCTACCTCTTCTCTAAATTCCTCCCCTGGCTGAGTGGTCAGTGGCCCTTCTTCAAAGATGATGAGAGGCATGCTCAAAATCGAGTAGTCAGAAGAGTGTGCACATAACAAGCTTTGGTTTGATGCATAGCAAACAACAGGATGATGATTTATATGGTCAAAATTTAAACTCAAGCACACAAAATGAAGCATACAAAAGTTCTTTCTTTTTTATTATTTATTCCAACAACAGGTTTTCAATTAAGAGGATTATATAGTAAAACAACTGTTCTCACTCGTAAGGAAATAGTTTTTAAATCTGATTTGTAGCCAAAAGATGCCTCTAAATTGGCTTAGCTATAGATTTAAAGATTATCTATTTGTCTCATTACAGCAGTTCTGATTAAACCTTTCAAAACATACAAATGCCAACAATACATAACCAGATTTCTTGTTCATATTAAGTGAGAGAAATACCTCACCATTGCGTAACAGACCAGTCCCTGATGAACAGACACACAAATTCTCCTTATGAAATATAAAGAAGTGATAAATAAAACATGGAAAAAAATTTAAGGAGGAAGACAAACCTATTTAAATTAGAACACAGTGCAGTTTAACAAGGGACATGCACGCAAAACATCTTGAAGAATTCAGTAGGTTACTTTAACAGTAACAGAGTAGAAAACATCAACCCTGCCCACCAACACCTCTTCCATAGTTAAAAACAGGGAGGGGAAAATCAAAGAGGTTGACTACCTAAAGCCTTCACTCTCCTCCTTCCTCACCACCCACTAAAATAGGAGCTTGTTTTTTTTTTTTTTTTATGACGCACACCAAGAAGCAGTAACTTGCTCTATGATGCCTGGGAATAGGGCCCAAAACATAGACACATCTGAACATCTAAATTTAAACTCTCCAATCCTGTCAGTGGATAAAAGAGAGTAGAAAACGTCTCTTTCAGGGGATCCTGGTCCTACATATAGAGTAGGAAGGTAAGGAGCACTCCAGTCTGAATTTCAGCCTGTGCTTCAAGAATAGCTTGATTTTTTGTTTGTTTGTTTTGGTGAAAGAGGGAAAGAAAGCAAGAGAAGCAAGCACATGTAAGTTCCGAAGACAAAGGCTTGTCCTCAGTGACTTCTCCTATGTGCCAGATTTTTTTTTTTACTGTCAGGTAAAAAAACAGTTACTTAATTCCTTAACAATAAACACTCACCCACAGTAGATCACAGTATAATGTATGCTATGAATACCGAATGACTAATATTTAGTTCCCTGCACACAAGACACTTCTGAAATCTGTTTCTGATTAAGCCATGGAAATTCTTAGTTTAAGGATCACTGGCATAAGCAAAGGTAACAGTGGCCTGCACTTGTTTTGCTCTCTTTCTAGTTTTTCCTCCATCATAAGCCACACACCTCTTCTTATGCTAAACATTAAATATTTTGTTAGATCCTGTTAGATCCTACGGTACCTATGAACTCTAAAAGGGACTTCAAGTACAAGAGTAACCCACTCATGAAAAATGGCATCACGTGGTTGAACTCTACAACAGTTCACTAACCCCATGATGAGTTACTGTTAGCTTTCCACTTCTCTCAACATATGGGGTTGACACTATAAAGCCAAGTAATAGCCTTATGCGTGTGTCTTTTGACTACCACTCTGTCTGCACCATATATTGGAATTTAAACAGTATTCCACAGGGACCTGATTTCATATTTTTTATTTTAAGAAAATATTTTTGATAGGCTGTATTTATGTTTATCTGTGTATCTCTTCACTAGGTTATACTGCTCAACAAGAGCAGATTAATAGTCAGACTTGATCCATGACAACTTATAGATTTGTTTGGGATAGATATCCATGCAATCTTCCTCCTAACCGGAGATCAAAGCAGAGACACTGACACACTCAAATAGCAAAACAATGTTAACTGGTCAGGTAGGTATGCCCCTTATTAATCTAAGATAGCTTTTAAGTGCTTAGCACTTTGTCTGACAGGCCACGTTTTACACAATTCCATGAAGAAACAGAGTTGTTGCTGTAAAGAAGATAAAAAAAAAAAAAAAAAAAAAATCAATCCTTTTTGGTTTTGAGAGAGTGCTTAACAAGAATTGGATTAGCCTTTTCTTGAATCCAGGTAAGGAATACCTGCAGAAGGTTAAGTTTGACAAAAATACTGCCAACCACCCTAGTCTAGATTCAACAGGAAAATACTCTCCTCACACTGCCAGAATAGTACAAAGCTATAGAACAGTGCCTGCAGAAAGACTACGAATTTTTGGAAGACTGTCCCTTCTCCCCAAAACTGCTGTATTCAAGAAGCATCAATCTCTTCCTCTAGGGAAACTTTGAGTTGTCCTAGTTTCGGTCACTAGTAGCCAGAACAGATGATAGATTTAAAGCTTTGAGGACAGTCAGAGCACAACACAAACTCACATGAACCAGGCAACCAACCTTAAAAGGAAAAAACAAATCAATAAAGTAGACAGATCGGGGTAGTTAAGTGCCTGGCACTCCATGGCTCAGCATGCAGTGCTCATTTTAATCTGAGCACATGGCATCGCATGCTGCTTTGAGACAATCTCAACATGACTCATTACAGGCTGAGGCTACATCACCACTTTACAAGTTCTCAGATTTAAGCCAAGTGAACACAGCCTTCAAGGTCCTGCCAAGTTGTTAATGACACTAAACTACGCATTGTCAGTTCTCCCATACGTAGGGACCACATGTTCTTTCTCTTCCAAACATGTTTTAACCAACGCACTAATTCAGCCTGTACAACTATGAAGTTGTTCGTGCAACTACATCTTCCTGGACAAAGTAGCTGGGGAATTACTATTCCTCCTAAAAAGGCTGTTGAACATATGCAGTTGTTGGACCTTTTTAAAAAGGGCCAGCTCTAGGCAGTGCACACTATTCAGGTTCAGTAAGAATTTTTAGCAGCTACGTGCAAGAAGCCGCCACTGGCAAAAGCAGCCTCCTAAAAAGAGATGAAGACACAGACAGTAGCAAGTATGTCCCATTTTCTCCACATTCATGTCACAAAAAAGCACCAAAAACATTGCAGAAAAATTTTAATACGTCTGATAACTGAAGCTATCAGGTTTTGAAAAATTTAGTTGGAAAGAGAACCTTCTCCCTTCCACTCTAACCCCTGACGATCCTCCTCCTACTACATGAGCATGTAGTTATGCTGAAGTAACTGAAGGATCCAGATAACAAAGCATGAAGAATCATTTGCACTATAAAGGCAGATAAAAATGGGAAATGTCATATTCTATTTAGTTCAATACTGTACTGCTTTTCCTTCATATATTAATAGTTTTGCATCAGTAAACTCCCACTGAACTCTCCTACAATTCTAAATTCCCTTCCACCGTGCTATCCCCATTTCCTCAGTTACTCCTGCAGCTGAGGCCATGATTTTCTTCTCCCTCCTCTGCTATCCTGTGGCCTTCTGATCCTGGGAAAAGACAGAACGAATACAGAACACTAAATATTGCAGGCATACCATTCTTAGAGCACGATGCAAAGTGAGACTGATGACTGTTGGGAGAAGTTGTTAGGTACGCTGTCATGCCGTAAATAAGCAGAGTAAGTACATAAGCTAGCAAGACAGACTTTGCACGACGTAAAGAAATCACCTGAAGTTAGCATAAAAAGAAGCTGCAGACCAAATTCACCCATTAGCATGTTTAACAAATGCAAAAGCGAATGACATTTGAGCAACAGAGAAATACTTAAGACAGCACGCTTTGTTTGCTGGTCACCTTTAAGATGCGTAACGGCTTTCCAGCAAGCAGTAGCTTGGAAGCAATGTGCATGAGCAGTGGGTATACAGCCTTTGGATACTGGTGTAGCTAAAAATGCCATGTTTAACATAGTACCACATTCTTTGATTTTTAAATTTAAGAATCTCAATCTATACATCTCTGCGTAGTTTTGAGAAGAAAAATACACGGAGCTTGGAAAGGAAAGACTGGTACACATGAGCTTGGCACGGCACTGGCAGGGCGAGGTCCTTCACTTTCAACTTCCTTCAGCCACTCAAGAGACGCTAGACAAAGACTTTTCAGGGGAAGACCTGATTTATACAGCAGGCACCAAATCAAATAGTAAAAAATATCAAAAAGCCTGCATCTGGTCAACTATCTTCCAGATCACAGCACTAAAAAATCTAGGAATGCCATGATTATTGCAGCCAAGGTGGATGGCAGGAACTTCTTCCCTCGCTGGGCTAGTGGTGCAGAAACAGTAGCACAAAACTGAAAGAATAATTGGGTCATGTTATTCCTACGGAACACATTCTCACTAAAGATTTCTCCAGGATCTCCCAGTCAGAGGCACATCCGACATCTCCTGACACCTCCACCCCTAGGGATGTCTGCCTCCAACAGGACACAAAGCAGTCCTCATTCTCCCTACCTCCCACCTGCCTGCATTCAGTAAGATGTTTTCATTCTACACAAGTACAATTTAACCTCCTCTTACTCCTGCAGAGCCCAAATACGGTGACCTAGATTCCACCTGTGCAGAACCAACAGATCTTTCAGATGGACTGACACTGTACGATCTCCGTTGCCAGAGATGCTCAAGGGAGAAAGAATCCAGCTTGATTTTCAGATCCCAGGTGGAACGTGCAGGGTGAACAACAGCCACGCGGGTGCACGCATGTGCGTGCATGGGGTAGAAATAAGCAACTGAGTATTTAACTTCAGATGATACTTTGATTTTAGAACTGCTACTGTTTAAGACAGAACCCACTTTCTCTATGCTACTATTAAATGACAATGCAAACATTTGCCATGATGTGTTTCTGAGAGCTCTGACAAGCTGTTCCTGTGCTTCATAGAATTCTGCTTGTTTAAAAACCCTACCGGGGTTGACTATTCTGTTTATACAGATGAACTTTCCCATAAGGCAATGGAGACAGAGTAAAAGCAACAGATAAATGAATGGTCACAGATCCCACCCCTTTCATTAATTATAATCAGATAAATAAGAGTACTAACATTTGTGGTAGTCTAAATAAGGCTCAGGAGCACTCAAGAATTCTGCCTTTACATGATACACCAGACAAAGAAAGAAAAAGCTGAATTTTAAACATACAGTAGTGTTCAGTTCAGAATCCCATACAATTGGTATAGATTCTGGCCTTTTGCTTTGACTGAAACGAGATTAAATTCTGAGCTAAGCTCAACACCCTTTGCCTCAAGAGTAAACATCCCCTCTTTCCACCTATTAACACCTTAAGTGATGAGCATTCCTTGGAGGAACAAGATACTCCTTGAGAAGGAGGAAACTAAAATTCTATTATGATAAAAATGTCTAAAAGGACCTCATGCTATAGCAAATGGAAAGAAAATGTAGCAGCCCCTTGCTGGGACTATCAAGTCAGTCATAGCTTGTAGGGGATCACTGAGTAAGTGAAAGGTGCATTTAAAAATGCAAAATACTTCACATCTTCATGTTTTAACACACTATTGGAAAGAAAATGTATGTGATGCTTTTGCTTAGTGTTTGTGTATCTGAAATCGCTATAGGGAACTCGAAGTGATTGCAGCTGTCAAGTTAGAGTCAGAGGCTTAAACTGTGATGTTGATTTAAGCAAGTTATTTGATCTGTCCATAAGCTTACTATTAGAGTTTCAAGCAGAGATTCTCCTTCAAGGTCAACCTCTCCTCTTCAGGTCAATTTGCTTAAAGGTCTAAGCTTATTAACTTTGTAAGAACTTAGGTGCTGGGGGACAAAGGAAAATCCATACACTTAAAAGACCAAATACCTTTTCCCCATGTTTTATTTTAAGAGGAAGTAGACGAAATAAAACACGATTTTTTATTTCATATGGTATAGGGTGTTTGTACCACAAGAGGGCACTAAAACCATACTTAAAGCAGATCGTTAAGCTATTGCTGCATACATTACAGAACTAAGTCATAAAGTAAGCAAGTATGCATTGCTTTCACAAACATACACGCTACATAAAAGCATTCAGGTATCTTGATGGCATGCATATACATTCATAATGTACTCACACTGCCTCTACTTCCAACAGAGCGGCACAAAGCTTTTTGTAAAAGCACTATCCTGCCAAGTAATGAAAGACAGTGAGACTAAAGAAACTTGAAGCTTGAAACAAGTTGTGCTTCATGTTTTGAATACCATCATTAATAAAGTTTAAGATTTTGAATTTTGATCTCGTCTAAAAGAATGTGAAGTGCATGAGCTCGTAACAAATTGGAACTGTCAAGTCAGAGGTAGATGCTTACAGTCAGATAAAAATATTTTGAGTACAAATGACTTCTGCTCGTCCAAGCAGCCATTCTGTTTACACACATGAGGAAAAGTCCTATGCAACAGCAATTAAATCAGCATGTTTCAACGGCCAGCTGACCATTGCACTAAAAATACGCTTCTAGTATATTGTAACCTTTTTCATAAGGCTTGACAACATCTGAATGTTCACATCGGTCAATGAAGTGCCACAGGAACAATCCCTTAGGCGTTAGTTGGATACTCCTCTACAGACCTTATCACATGATAAAAGCTACTTGCAATTTTTTAAGCCATAAAGGTGTGCCAAACAAATCCTGGCAATGCACCATTTCAGTATCAGACAAAAACAATGTTGGCTTTCTCTGCTAGCTTAATGAGCAGTACAAAGCCAAAGTATCTCATTTCTACAGCTCTGAGAGTCGACCATGTTTTTCACATTAAGTTTTCTACACTTACTAGGCAAGTCTCCTGGTCCTGTTATTTGGGTGTCAGATACAGCTGCTCAGGTATCTGTCAAGCAACATAAAGTTTCTGCTACTTAACATGCTTCAGGAACTGACTTGCCAGTGACATAACAGCTGAACATTCAGTAGCAACACGCTTAACACTGCCAGGTCACCTCTAGAAGGACCACCATAGGATAATCCCATAACAATGAAGTCTTCTGACCATTTTTCTCAGTTATTTGAGAGTAAGGCCGTATGTGGGCTGTTGGTCCAAGTAGTGCAGGCATATGTAGCACAGCAGCACTGTTGCTGTATAGTATCCGTATTAGTTGCAACTGACTGAACTGCAGCTGCCTAAAATACATGCCATAGGTGATACAGGTGTACTGAATTTTGGACACTTCATACACCTCCTCCACAAGAGAAAGAAACACCAAAAACCTTTGCAGATTTAGAAATCCTTTTACAACGAAAACAAACATTTATATAAACTTCAATGTAGGAAGCAGAAGTTAAATAGAAAAGTATTGGTCTGAGGTTTTTAATTCCTCTTCTCATACAAGAACTGACTTGGGTTTGAAATATCAATTTCTATCTAGAACAGAGGTTAAGTCAAGGAAAAAAAAAAGTACCAGGCAGCAGTACAGACAGGAGCATATAAGCAAGCATCCAACAAGTCAGCATTAGTGTATCACACTTCCCAAGTCCTGTGCTAACAGCAAATGTCCCAACATGCTTGAGAAAATTCCTATTTCACCTATTTGAAATATACACCAGACACACACTGTAATAAAAAAATCAGACTATAAATTCAGATTTTTAATCCCATGTTCCAGCTCATGCTAGCGTGTAACTCCCACTGACCATTTGCTGGATTCTGCCGATGGCTCACGGCAGCAGAGCAAGGAACTCCGTGTCTCGCTAGTTAGTTCAGTTCTCGTGAATAGTGGCTTTTGACAGGCGAAGCAAAAACACAGCTATCACATGGGCCTACAACCCAAAGCACAGGCAGCCCTACTGCTGTTACTGTCAGAAATACTGAATGAATGCTCATCAAAACAAGATATTAAACCAGAGACATTTGACATTCCAATTTCTTGGTAAATTTTTCAGCGTAACATATCCAAATAAAAGGATATAAATAGTTATGACATGCCATCAAGTGCATAATAACAAGAGGACAAACCAAATTCAGTATCAGATGTCCCCAAGCAGCAACACGTGATCTGAAAGGCTGTGACAATCTCCTAAAGAAACAATCCAGTGATACTGGGATTGTCAAGCGTACATTTGATCCATGTACTTACAAATGTGCTGTGTTAGTTCTATACCTAAAGTCCCATTCAGAAACTGTGTGAAAGTAGGGTTCAGTTTGCAACTTGTCATCAAAATGTGCCTTCTAGTCTGTCGTGGAGCCAAACAAGAGCAGATTATGTTGCTTTATGAATCTTGTTAAGTCTACATATTAACATTTTAACAAATGTTGTAAGTGCAACAGGTAATGTTAAATATTAGCATCTAAATACAGTTGGTATTTTTTAGGTTCTACGTAGTGGTTGAGTAATTGTATATACTATTGCATTACGTATGTAAGGTCAAAATTCAAACTTACAATCTCTTTTCAATTGTTTTCTTTGGACTGAAGGATGAACAGAAGACTCCCAAAATTTCAGGATACTTGTAAGTGCGAAGTGTGACTTCTGGGTACATATTCTTGAAATAATTGTGGTTTTGGAGACTTAACCTCACTTTCATACAGCCTGTAAAGGTTCCTCTCAAGTCAGTTGAAATTTACAGTGGGGAAAAAAATATTTCCCCAAACCTTGTGAAAATAAGACAGGCAAATCTACCTCTCCATTTTATCATCATCAAGGTTGAATTAACCAGTATGTTTATTTACACTCTGCACAAGAATGTACAAAGAACATTTACACTATTTGTCAGGTTCATACTTTCAGGTTTCTTGCACTCAGATAAAAGACGACCTAAAGGATATTATAAATAGAAATGAAAAAGAAATATTAAGACAGGAAGAGTCCCAGAAAAAGGCAAAAATATAGAGTAAAATACTTAAATACTGGAATACGGAAATTTAATGAGCAAATTAACATGCTACAGCATATTCAATTCCCTCTTGATTTAGCAGCTTCACAGACTCCTTAACAAACAAAACCAACCCCAATGTACCAGATGAATATATTCACGCTTACTATGTTAACCTGTGGCCAAGCTAGCAAAAAAGGAAAGATAACACTTTTCTCATAAGCACTTTTGATATGGGTTTCTCTTCACGTTCAAGAAACATAAACTTCCTGAACGGCATAATAGTTGATCTCAAAATTAACATCCTGGATCAGGAATCAATGCAAACAGCAGCAAAGAATCAGCAAAACCACAGGAGTGTATTTTTAAGTATTACAAGAAGTTTAAGGAAGAAAAGCATACAAGAGAAAAGAAAGATGTAAAAGATCACTTTGGGGTTCAAATACAGCCATTGCTCACTACCATCTCAGTTCTGTGAATATACTTTTAAATTACTTTCTGATTAACTTCAAAAGAGAGTGGCTATCATTAAGGTTTGACTGGAACAACTTTAACCTTGTGAGTTACAGCCATTTTTAAAGAAGATCTTAATAAAAAGTAAACAAACATTGAATTTTTTTTCCCAGAACAGTGAAAGTGTCTCCTGTAATGAAATGTGCAAGTTCCACTACTGCTTACAGTACCTGTCAGGATTTTTAAAAGAAGGGCAATCTGATGTTAAGAGATTCAATGAAAGGTACCAGTGTAAGAGTTGACATTATGGAAAAGAACCATCAGCTGGGCCACAATACCACTTACTACACCTCATTCAGCCAAACAGCATTCATTTCACTGCACAACTCATGTGCTGTCAATCAGAGCAAAAATGCATAAGGCCATAAAAGAGAGTATTATTCTAATGGTATAGTCCTGCAATTTCACCTACAATGGCATCATCCATATTGTACCACAAGATATGATGGCCTCTAGTCTATGTTTAGACAGCGTAATTCTAGATGCTAAACCTAGAGGAGGTTTCTCCATGTCTTTCCATTGGAGAGGGAATTAAAAAAAAAAAAAATTCAGAGGAAGTCCTAGCAACACTAAAATCAAAAGCATTTCTCTCATGTGAAGTTTTCATTTAGAAACAAAGGAAAGATGCCTTAGTAACAATTTGAGAGAGAAGGGATTACAAAATATATTCATAAATGTTCTTCAAGATTGCTCATGAGTAGCTTATTAGCCATATGCAAGTACAGACAAAATACTTGAAATATTCAGTGGGATTCACTGAAATGAAAGAATCCATCTCCAAAAGCTATTACTGAGTTTTTCTTCTATTCAAGTAGCCACTAAGGACAATAAAGCACTCCATCTCAAATATCTTAAAATATTTTTTGGGGAGAGATGGGGTTCAGGGTCATTCTTCTTACAGATTTTTGGAGGGTTAAGAGCAGTGACCACAGACCCCACATAAACAAAATAATGTGGCCACAATATAGTCTATTTTGTAAAGATTGAACAATAGAAAATGACATCCAAAGTACTGAACACACGGAAAGGGTATGAATTAAAACTAAACTGCTCTTCACCAAATTCTTCAGCTTTAAGAAAACATATCCATCTGACTAAAATTTGAAGGGATGTACAAAGGGGCTGTTGAGTAGCCTAGCAGTAGCAGCTGTGCACTTCCATAAATACTGAATCCACCACTCCTCATTTACCAGTAAGAGATATCGGTGAGGCTGTTAAGGTATTACTGACGCACTCAGGAAGTAATTTGCGCTCAGTGGCAGCCCGCTAGATATTTAAGAAGTCATCCTCAAGCACTTCTTAATGGACTGTAACTTTTCCATTAAAAGCAGTGCCTCAACCTTGGTCCTTTCAGGGAGAAAGCACTATAAAGCAAAAGGGAGGATCCTCGAAAAAAAGTAGAGTAATCATGAATTTCAGGTGCAACACCCAAGGCAAACAGACACTATTTCACTTGTGGTCCATCTTTCAGCAGTTGCTTACCACTGCACACAGAAGAGGTGATGTTGTACAGAAAAGGATAAAACTGCAAACAGCGGATCATCTTCAAGCTGCTTTCACACTCCAAGCACTTGGTCGTCAAATCCAGTGCATGTCTGAAGGCCTGCAGGGCTCCACTAATGTTGTTCAGAGCCAGATACGCATTTCCTAGGCTCAAAAAAGTCAGGGGCTGCGAAGAGAAAAGCAACATACCTCAGCATAAGTATGTTCACTGTTCAAAATTGAAGCCAACTAGGAAAAACCCCTGTCACTCCACATTCTCCCAAATTTGGCTGGAAAGAATTTAGAAAGCTTCTTAAATAGGGGCTACCTATTCTTAGAATGGAGAAGTAACAGCTTGATGCATTGGTGCTAAACGAAAGCTGTTTTGACATAAGGTTGTGTTCAGGATTCCATCTTCCTATGATGAAAACCAGCTGTTAAATACACACAAGCTGAAATGAAGCATTAAATACTTACTTATAACCCATCACAAACATAATGCTTACTGCACAGAGTAGCAAAGAACTAAATTGAAATGCTTGAAGTTATTTTAGAATGATTAAAAGTCAGCAAAAATGTAAAAATATTACTAGTGTTCTAGCAGGCCAGACGCATTTCATTTGTCAGGAGTGTTCAGGATTTACTTAAGCAGAACGACGTTACTGAAAACACCAATGTCACACTAGCTTAGGGGTATACATTTATGTTTACTTTCAATTCTTTATAAAACTTAGTATTTTTGTCCACTACTTTTGGCTAGTCTTCCTAAAATACGTATTTTTTTTTTAAAGTACAAATTATAAACACCTTTTTCACTGGGTAGAATTTAATTAGCACTTTAACACAGGCACATAGTAAAGCATTACATTTTGTTTCTTGACAAAGTAATTTGCTGTAATTAATAGTATAATGCTAGAATAATGACTATAGTATTGTAATTTAGCAGTCATTTTTTCCACTGAAATAATTTTACTTTCATTATAGGAAAATGTGGAAAGCTTAAGATTTTTCAAACTCGTCTTAGCTTGTATTATTAAACACCTTTCAGAAAAAGGTGCAAGCTGAGCAACAGGATTTTTTTTTTTTAAAAGCTTTCGGTAATAGCACATCCTTCACTCCCTGTAGCTGTAATTAACAGTACATCCTTCACTCCCTGTAGCTGTAATTAATTTAAATTTGTATTTACTTTCCATTATATTCCAGGACATACTATTCAAGTACAAATTCTCCTGCCAGACTTTTTGATACAATAGGTATTACAGGGCTGAGAATGCCTGAAAAAAATAGGAGCAGGCATTATTGTAACGAGGTAGGACTCACCAACATTTTTGAAGAAAAGCCTTACTCACACAGCACGGTCCTAAGAATTCCTAGACTTCTCCCCTCCAAGGCTGTCCTTTCAAGTGTTCTTCTTAAGGAACATCATTCAAGCATAGTTCTTTCTATTGCACTCTTACCTGCCACCCAAATGGGCTAGATTCCTTTCCAATAATTGCAAAATTGTTCCTGAATGCTATATTGAAAAAGCTTATTCTGTTTTTAGCTTTTTTATGTGCTAGATGACTGGTGGCCCGGCAGGTTTAAGCTCCCTGTTTATCTTACTACAGAGGCAGAAGCACAGGAAAAAGTCACTTGAACTTCTTACTGAAGCATCTCAAATGTAAGACCAAAATTACTTGCTGGAGAAAAGGTGTCCCCCGCCACGCCCCCCGCCCGCTTCCTCTTCACAATTGTTCTGGCCAGTCCAGTAGTTTAAACAGCTTATACAGAAACTTTCTACGTGACATAGGTGACAACCTACAAAATGTTTGTAATGTTACCATGCAGAAATACAAAAACCTGTTTTGAATCTATGGTTGGAAGTAAAGTCACCAAACAACTAGAACACAGCTTTTCCTCTAGGTATACAGATGAAATCTAGGGACAAATAAAACAGTATAGATAAAAAGTCAAGTGGCACAGAAAGATGTCTATACAGCCTAAGATCTTGGTGACATACGTGCTATTTTAAGGGTTTTAAAAATCAAGATACAATGCTGACAGCATTACGGATCTCTGTTTTAGATGAAAATGTTGCCAAAAGAGCACGATTAGATTCCTTGGAGCCACTGCTGATAATACAGGTTCTGAGAGGCAAAAAGTCTGTGATCTCTTTTAGAACTTCTGCTCTAGATGTTTATATTCTCAGCAACCAGCATCACCCCCAGTGCGATCAAGAATTTAAATGAAAATTAACGTCTGTTGCAAATCACAAGCTGGAAGTTGAACTGCATGCCCAGGTAAGCAAGCACAAGTAAGTAACATGTATTTAGAAAATAATGAAGGAAAGGACATTCACTGCTGAATGAACACAAAAAACATTAATCTTACCTCAGAGGCATTGATGGCCAAAGAAAAAAAAATGGCATCCAAATGAAGACCATAATGAATCAAGAGGTTAGCAAGATTGACCAGAGGGATGTCCTGATACTCATGTGGAGCCAAATTAAATGCTTTTTGCAAACAGGTGATAGCAAAGGTGCTATTTCCAACTGCACGCCAGTACAATCCAGCTTCATTAAGCACAAGCCATAGACGATCTTCCGGCTATAGGAGAGTCAGGGAAAAGGATGAAAACACCCACAAAGAGGTGTCTCAGGAGGACAGAATTGCCTGCTCTTTGGTAAGGAACAAACAAACAAAACTCACCCTTGCATACTACCTTATTAACTAGACACAAATTACACTTTGCTGTGACTGCTAGCAGATTATTCAATCTGCTCTACTCTACTCAAATTGACCCGATTTACAGTCTGAACTGTAATTTAGTAGCAGCTGTTGCTCACACTCTACTCATACGACTGCCTTATATCATGACCACAAAATCCCTTAAAATACACAAGTGATAATGGTTAGCTCACTTCAGGAAGCAACACTTGTGAGCCACTTCGGTCTTAAAATTACATTAATACGGATCTATGCAGAAATGTTACAATTTGAAGGTCAGGCGGCTTTTAAATTGTAGTTAGATGTGCTTCCAGGTCCTATATCCAACATCAAGATTTCCTGTCAATTTAAGGTTTCAGAGTCATTTTTTCTTAGATTTAGTTATCGATTTGTCTTATGAAAGTTGACAAGTGACACACATTAGATACTGTTTAAAGATTATAAAATAGCAAGCAACAAGTGAGGGCGGGTGGAAGAATGGAGAAAGTGTCAAATACACCTTGAACGTTCCTTCCTCCTCTTTCACTTGTAACAGAAAAAACAAACATTCATCCTAGAGGAGAAATAGCGAAACTTTGAAATACTGACAGGTGGACAGAGCTATGTAAAACATCCACTTTCAGATGGAGCAGTCTGAAATGGTTTAGAAACGCTTACATTCTCGTTTTTAGTATTTTCAGCATTCTGCGTTACCCAATTCTACGAAGAGTTTAAAGTATAAAAGCAACAACTGAAATTAATGTCCAATCCAACCCACACGTCTGAAGCCCAAATGCATGCATGAGTAGGAAACCTGCAGCTAGGATTAAAGAAGCAAAACAGATAAGGATCTTTACAGTAGTATTGTATTAACGCAACACAGTAATACTGTGTTGAAAAAATTAACCAGTACAAATATTTTCTTCCAGATTTTAAAAACAACCTCACACAGGAGGGTTCTACCTATGGTTCAAGATGAACTGGAAGATGTCAATAGGATATATTGCCTCTTTGTTCGGAGTACCTTACATAATCTATAATTGGAAGAGTACTTATCACCCCTATTTTGCAATGCACATACATAACATTACTTACATGTTATTCATGCCAAACTCCTCACTGAATTACACTCCATAGGCAGGTCTCAATGACCTTTCTTTAACTAAATCCTCAGCAAGTTATTAGCACTTTGTCTTTCCCAATACAAAGATACCAACTGTGGCACTCCTGCTCTAGGAAGTTTATCATCAGCAGAACAGGCATGACACAACAGTGTTCTTACAGCAACATCTAAATGACCCAGAAGTTCAGACATTTAGCATGAAGGCAACAGAATACCACAGTTAAAACCAAAATACCTACGCACTGCAACAGTAAGACATTAGACATGTATAGGACTGTCCTGAACAGCATAATAGGAATCAATTCCTACTGTTAATTTTTCTTCTGGGTAAGACAGATGCACATAGTAAATGGTACTGATTTTAGACTAAAAACAATACATACATACACTGCCTTGACAAAACTTGTACAAGAGAGTTAATTTGAGAAATATCAGCTTGACACGTCAAAAAGAGTCAACATCTACCTCAATGTTTCCTGTCATTTGACTTGTGATGACTCTCAAAGGCCCCATGCAAGATGGAGGTGGCATTCCACAGGGTGTTATACAGATGTACATTCTTTGCCCCAGAGTGCTAATTATCCTGACAGAAGATTGACAGAGGGTTGGTTTCTTTGGAGGGGGGTTGAGGGGGAAGGCAGGGTACTGGGGAGGAGGAGGAAGAGCAAAAGGCAGGCATGTAGGGAGGGGTGAAAGATGCAGGAGTTGTTCCAAGCTATTTCTCTCAGTTAAGCAAATGGCTGCCAGCATTAGCTAATATATTTGCTGCTCCACGTCCTGCAGTCACAAGAAGATCAAGTAACTACAGGGCTGTCTGGGCCACACTAATTAAACGGATACTTCCCTATATGTTTGTGCTTTACTTGTAAACACGGATTTTTAAAGTTAGTTTCATCTCAGTAACAGGCAGCAAATAAGCTTATTTCTTGCACATCACTGACTGACTTCTTTAGAAGTACAGAAACAAGCCTCAAATAAGAATTCTGAATTTATCTCATGCTACAGTTTTTTTACGTACCTTTTTCATGGCATGATCTAGAAACGCTCCTATCTTCGCCTGTGTAATAGTTTGATTGTTGATACGAGAATGCAAAACCTGGACGACAAAGATTTAATTTTTTTTTTTTTTTTTAAACAACTGAATTAATTTTACAGTATATATCTACATGGGTCATTCAAGTCTCACTTCCCTAAGTCTTCCTTTTAGTAAGGGGACGGGGGGGAATAAAAATTGTTCTAAACAGATTACGTGAACATGTAACGATTAAAGCGGCCAACCTCCAGAAAGCAATATGAAGGACTAATTTCAGCCTAAAATTACCAACTTAGTAGAATACAGTACTTATTGGAAACCCCAAGAAGATGAATCACATCAAGTGACTGTTAGAAGTTTTAAGAGAAATTTTTAAAGTAATTTTAAATAGTAAATTACGTTTCCTATTCTGTGTGCTTTTGGTCACCATCTGAAAGAAGTCAGACAACAAGTCTTATGCTGAGTGACAAGTTCTCCCTTTCTCTCAGCCCTATTAGAAAGCACTTGCTCCTCTTTTTTTACTGATTGGCTTGTAATATCAAGTAATCTTTCAAATATCAGAATCTTTCATGTTCTGAGTAGGATTTTTAAGGCAATAAAGAGGAGAACTTTGAAACAGAAGAGAACTAATGAGAAAATGTCTCTTACTTGTCTTGCTTGATCATCCGGCATCTTGAATTTCAAATCTAGATTACTGTCTAGTTCCTTGACCAGTATGTTTAGGGATTCATTGTTACGAGCATCAGTAATGAAAGAACAGTCTGGTGCCTGGGTTTCTCCATGCCCAACAGTATCTCTTGGGATACTCAGGATTGGCTGGACTCTAGCAATAAGGAGAACCAAGACAAATTAATAGCATGTGCTGCATGTCACTGATGAATAAACATAAGAATCAGCTATGTATCAACTGACAAGCCTCATACTGTAGACTGCCACGAGACAGGAGCCGCAAACCAGGAGAGTCCAAGGACCACCCTTCCCTTGAAAAGTCATTAATAAATAAGGTCTTTACTTTCCATTTTTAAGCATAGAATACCTGTAATAATGGACAATGCAGTAGAGGTAAGACACAGAAAGTTCTCGTATTATGCTAATAAAGATTGTATGAAGTTTAGGACTAAACAGATAAGCGAAAAAGAAAATGCTGAATTTTTTTAAACTAAAGTTTGATTTCAAAAACATCAAGAGGTAGCCAAATTATTTGGGAACAACATTCTAAGCTGAACGCTGTTGTTTTCAAAGGAAGCTTCAGGACATTTGTGGATGGGAACCTTTGCTTTAACGCATGCTCAATACTAGAATTATACTGATTAGGAGGAGAAAGCTTTCTTATTATCACTATTATAATGTTAAGTGAGTAGGATATTATGATATTGCATTGATCTAGGTAAGGTAGCTATTGCAACATAGACACATTTATTTTATCCTATGTAATAACGAATATTACTCACTATTCCACAACTAAGCTGGTTTTCTACCTCTGTCCCAAAGGAACGAGCCAGGGCTTTTCACTCCTAATCCTTTTTTAGTATTTTCTGGGCTTCACAATTTTCTGTTATCGTAACTAAAGCTAAGAGGATGTATGCAATGTACAACAGTTAATTGTAGTTATTAAATAGATACTCACCTCATTCTCTCTCTCAAGGTCTTTTTTTTTTTTAATATACTCTATGAGACATTCAGACTTGTGCTTAAATCCTCATTCTTTTAGTAATACTGTAGATATTTCAGGTATTCGCCTTGTACTAACAGTCAGGGAAGAGTCACCATGAAATTGGATCTATTACAGTTACAGCAAAGACGACAATAAAGGAAAACACCCTCCTTCTGTGGAACAGCCAGAGAAAGAGGTCCAAACACATCTGTGCTGTTGATTACTAATTGCATCCACCCTCTCCAGAAAGAAAATACTCATTAAGACATTAATGTGAAAATTTACAAATATAATTTTAAAAAATAAACACTTGCCTGAATCCCCTATTTTCTGGAGGCAGGAAATAAGTTGGCAGTTCTTCTGGATCAGGAATTTTGGGGAAAGATTTCATGCACTCTGATCGCTGAGGCCAAAGAATATGCTGTTTGTCCTAAGGGGGAAAGGAATTATCTTTTATTATTTTCTCAACATTTTTAATATTTTAACAAGCTAATAAGAACATAAGGAATAGTCTGGAGGAAAAAAAGAGCAGATATCTTTAAAACTATTATTTTTCCATCTTTTCTGGAATATCAGCAGTTCAGTTTCCTATCTTTACTGAGCTGTACTGCTTTATTTGCAGCAGATGTTTACAAAGGTAGCTAAGAACAACCCCCTCGGCGCTGTAGTAGAGTTTCAAATTATGGGAAACTGGTACAGAGAAACTACAGAGATGCTTATATGTTGCAGAAATTCAGAACGCTACATTCTCCAGTGCTGCCGCACATCAAAACTGTAGCCCAAATGCTAAGAAGCTTCACATAAACGAGGACAAGATTCACTCTTTCACAACTCCTCTTTGAAAGGGCAAAGCTTATCCTCTTCACTCACTCTATGGGATTCTACACTCCACACTGAAATGATAGAACGAGCAACAGGGGAAGACTGCAAGGACTGGCTGTGGTCGCTTTGGTTTGCATGATGATCGAAATTCACAGATGTCATACTAGAAGTTGAAGAGTCTTCACCAAACTAGAAACAACAGAAAAACAATATTTAATAAAGAAAAGAGATGGTATATTACTGGCTGAATTTCTGCACTTTTTTTTTTTTCCCCACCATTTATGTAGTTAAGCCTCACTGATGAGCTGAAATTTGGGTAGCAGAAAAAAAAATTGAGATTTAAGCTTCTTGATCCACTCGCACCATGGAAAAGTAATATTCATGTTGTAAATAAGTCAACAGTGAAAACACAAGTGCAAATCAACAAAAAAATGCTAAAAGGTACCAAGCAAACATTTCTAATAGACCACAAACAAAATCTACTCATCTAGATGGCATAGCTCTAGTTCAAGTCAGAGTTACTAAGACTCATGGCGTGCAAAATTATCTTGATAATCTGAATTTGTAATTATTATAATAGGAAGAACATCCAAGAAGAAAACAGCATAATTAAAAATAATTATTCCTGTTTCTTAAACTAGTTAAGGGGAAACTTCAGAACACATTCCACATTGCAAAATAAATGAAACTACAATCTTTATCTGTAGTTCTAATGCAGCAGTGGTGTTGCTTGGATGGTTTTCGTTCTGGATTTTCAGTATTAGTATACACTTTGCTTCCAAAGCTTCTTAATATTCCTGTAGCAGATTTCCTTGCTGCACTGTCTAATTAAAGATACACAATCAGCAAATACACACAAAACTGGACTAACACCTTATTTTTGGGCTGCAAAAGCACTCACTAGATTCAACACCACTGAGCTCTGCTCTTCCAGTTGTTAATTGCTTATGGCAGTTTTGTGCTCCTTCTGGTAAGAAAAAAGATTAAATTGGAAGGAGCATGCAAAAGTTGTGTAGCTTGAGTCGTACAACAGTGTCATAAACAAAAGACACTATGATCCATTCTAAGACTGTAGAGATAAGTGATTGATACAATATTATTTTAAGCACACTTTTAAGCTGTTATGTTGGAATATTCTTTCCACTAAGGAATAATTCTTGTTCCATGTACCACACGTACATTAGAAAACTGACTCCTTAGAAAACCTTTGCCTCTTCATTAACATTAGCTGCCCAATGCTTTTTCCTGTCCTCTCTGAAGGAAACTGAATTGGAAATTTAAACATGTTATGCTTCTGCTAGCATGCCTGAAATGTAGTATATTTATGTAAGAGAAAGCTGTAATTCCTCAAGTGAGGATTCTCGTACTTCCTAGGAAGAAATACTTGGCTGTTCTAAGCGGGCTGAAAAAGCAAAGGAGTCAATATAGAAGTGGCTGTTAACTCACAGAAAACTAAGACTTTGGACTAAAATAAAGTTTTTCAATTCAAATAATTCGAACAGTTCTCTTTTCTAAGTAAAAAAAAAATCTTATACAATAAACCCTCTAAATTCCTATAATCCACAGTCGATCTCAGTTTGTATTACTAGCAAAAGAAACTAGCATTAAATACTTTACACTCTGGAAAAGAGACTAAATGATTTCTCGCTGTAATTGCCACACCCAAAATGGACCCCCTTTGTCAAGCCTCAAAAAAATGGAACTATGTGGCTAATAAAGCCAAAGGGATGCAACTTAAAGCAGTGGTATCAATTCACAGACAAACCTGAACATATTCCACATTTTCAAAAATGTCTCCGCGGTGATAACGAACAGGCTGGTCCCACTGGCAGTGCAAGCTATGCTGCTGGTTGCCCAGTCTACAAATCTGATGGTTCCCTGCAGAGCACAAAACATTTTTTTTCTACTGTATAAGTGAGGTTTCCGAGGAGACAAAGACAGCATACAGTCAATCCCTCCACCCCCAATCTGGTCAATCCTTTTTATTTATTTAATCAGCACAGAGGAAACTCTGTCTTCGAAAGACACAAAAAAAACCCTGTTCAGGAACATATTGCAATCCCTTGTTTTGATAAGCAAAACACAACAGCCACTCAGGGCCACCTTAATATATAAAGAAGTTATGTCCTCACATTAATCTGAATATGTGCAATTCTTCATTGCTATAATGAGCATGAACTCTAAAAAGCTGTACCTAATTGAGCTTCTTTTGCCATCTGTGTCTCGTGAATGATGTTCCTCAAGATTTGTTCCTCCTGGATGAGCTTGTACTTGTCTAAAACATCTTGTTGCCTAAGGTAATGGTCATGCTGCTTCTGATACTCCTTCAATTCATTTAATGTTCGCTGAAGTGATCTTGAAAATTCAACAGTAGAAAAAATTTGCTTTGAATGCTTTTTAAAGTATCAGCTTTTCCTACAGTGTTGCACATTTTCAACTCTGGGTTTCCTAAAGTATGCTTATGAATAATTTTATTGCATAGTCAAAGAAATATAGAAAGTCGAAAATCATTATTCTACTTGAAATGTAAATAATTGCTGCAACAGAACAATAAAAGTGAGATTGTATGAATTGCCACTAGAATGCTTCTTTAGTTACCTATGCTGGGCTTCCAATTTTTGCTCAAGTTTTTGCTGACATAAGACAGCATGCTTCCTTTTTACAGCTTGCTCAAACCCTGGTTTGGCCTGTAGAGCATGATCATAACACAGGACTGAGTGGTTGTACTCTCCAAGCATCTGAAGAATGACCGAGAGAGAGAATTAGCCATTGTTTGGTAATATTTAATAAAAAAATACCAGTTTTTAAAGCCATTAACTCAAATTTTAATTTGTGGTAACAAGCAGCCTGTCTTTTCTGAAACTCAAGCCACTGTATCTGCTAAACAAAGGTTGTAGGAGAATTTCCCTGGGATTTATTTCCAAGTGCAGATAAAAACTTCTGCTGAAAGACAGACTTTTGGATGAAAATATCTTGACAGAATCGTAAACATTAAGCGTGAAATGCATGTGGAACACAAGATGCACTGTAAAAGGGTAAAGCATTACAAGTCAAGCCAGAAAGATTAAATAATATTTGGTTTTCTACAAGTCTTGGAAAATAAAGATAGTATTTACTGCGTATATATTTCCCAGAGTGTAATAGCTGGTAAAGAAGTCACTGTAATCCAGAGCTGCATGGACCACAATAGCTGCATCTGCAGAGAAGTGAGCCCGGTGCAGAATATTTGCCAAATTTACCAGTGCAATATCTTTATTTTGCCTAAAAGAAAAAAAGAAAATGAAAAGAAAAAAAGAAAATGAAAAGAAAAAAAGAAATGAAAAGAAAAAAAGAAAATGAAAAGAAAAAAGAAAACACAGACATTAAAAGAAGGTCAGACTGTGTAAGAATCAAGCATAAGGATACATTCATCCGTCAGTCACATATTAAATATGCAATTTGATAGAAAAATTTCTAAATTATATATATGCCTAGTATAGCACATAAAGACTACGAACAAGTAACATGGATTACTCCTTAGGATAGAGTCTTAGAAACTGAAACCTAGTTAGGATAACTGAAAACTAGTTAGGATAACTAGAAAAGCAATCTGAAAAGAAATGTTTATTAGCAATTCTTACCTTGAAGAAAAATGAAGGGCACGCATGGCACATTCTACTACTTGGTATGGCTCATTTTTTATCCGCCAGTAAAAAGAAGCCATATTATAGAGCACCCAGGAAGAAGAGTTCTGCAGTAAAGATAAACATATGCACTGTACTAACTACTAAGACATGAACTAAAAGGTTAATCAGGGCTTTAATTACTATGGGATGGAAAGCTGAGCACCAAACCTGCTCTAAGTTATCCTCTTCCTCTGGAAAGCTGCCATTTGGCAATACTTGTGAATGTTCATGACGAATGAACTCACATATAAATGTATTAAAGAAACAGAACTTCTGCCTTTCAGACAGGTAAAAATTCAAAATGAGATTAAATGAGAAGTGACAGCAGTTTAAGCATCAGCAGCATAGCTGGCGTTCAATGACAGTTCCTATATTTTGCAGGAAGGCATTTAATAAAAACATACGCATTTCAGTACTATTGTTTCTTCTTTAAGTACCTGCATTTTTGTTTAAAAACTCTTGTTACCTTCACAGAGCAATGAATGTGGCTTGCCAGACCACACAAATACATGAGTCATTAAAGATGACAGTAACTGTCTATTTACTGGCTTCGGTGATGCCTTCTCCTACTTCTGCTTGCCTAGCAGAAAATGTTTTTAGTCTGCCTTTTGTAACTGAAATGTAAACCAAAAATAAACGTGCAAAACTAGTACTGGATATGATTGCGTGTACCAGGCATATCTAATCTCGAGAGACCTTTCTAGCACTCTTTTTGTGCGTACAGCAAGATTACAGTTTCATACCTTCATTAGCCCGTCATAAATACGATGACCTATTTCCTCTATACTTCTTCCCAGCCTCCGTGATAAGTATGTGAAGATTGGATCTTCTTTAGGTAACAAGGGTGCGGAAAGATTAACTCTTTCTTGGACACCCTAAAATAAAAATTGAATATAGGTAGTTGCTGACACTTTAACTAGAAGTAGAGAAATACACACAAGAGCGTGACTCCCAGGAAAATTTACAGCTTGGTTATTTTGCATTCCTATCATCCTTTCATATCAAGATCTTAGGGACTTGACAGGATAATGTCACCTTTGACAGATGAATAATATATATTATAATAGATAGGCAAACAATAGAAGCAGGCAAAAGCAGCCTCTGCTTGTGAATGCTATAGGAGAAATACTCATTTCTGGTAGCACTGTGTATCTGACAGCTATTGATTTCACTAATGACCACTGACGCACTTAACTCATGTTTGTCAGCTTACGTGCATGCTATGAAAGTATCCCCACATCTCTTCTTCTCTTTCTTCCTTCCCCAATAACAAACGCACTCCTTTCAAGAGTACATCCAGACCCAGGAACAGAGCTAAAAAACTTCAGTTCCTGTTTTGTCCGTAAGAAAATCCTTATTTGTAGATGAAAAGTTATTTTAAAAACTTGTAATAAACTAAATATCAAGATATAAGCACTAAAAACTGCATCCGCATTAGAAAATTTGCTTGTATAATACTGTTGACAAAAACAATTTTTGCACCATGCTTCCACTGTAACCTTTCTAAAGCAGATGAACTTTGTACTAGTAAAGAACAATTATCTCATCCTCTGGGTTAGGGCTTGCCATTCAGATACCAAAGAGACAGTCAAGTATATTAGGAGCTACCGACAAGCCTGCAAACAATTTTCTGACCCTGAATCTTCACGCAGTTTAACGACCCTGTTCGGCACTCTCCAATTTTCAACTGAAACAATTCACAGATTAGAAGCATTTCCAATGAAAGCTACCATTTTACTAATGAAACGTGTGTTATGAAAACAAAATACTGCATTTTCCTAAAAATGCCCTCTAAAATAAGGCAAACAATAACAAAAGAGAAACAGGATCTGTGTATCTGATGGAACTGTCCTCCTATAAGAATGTACTTTAATCAGGGCACAACTGTGGTTTAAAAAAAGTCTGAAACAGTCTTGAAAGATTTCAATACCTTTCAACCTTGACTGAGAAATGCCAGTAAGAGTTTTCTACTCCTCTTCCTGATGGGGAAGAAAAACATACTTGCATTTGCTCACTTACCCGTAAGTGCTGAAAAGCATGAATACTGTATGGAAGATCTAGAACTTTTGTACAGTCTGGCTGCTGCAGGTCTGGAGGCACTGGCGACTTTGTGTCTATATAGTCTTCAGGGCTGGGGACATAACAACATAACACAGCAGACTCCAGATTAAAATACTGCTGAAGTTCAAAAGAAACAGTACTGTAGTTTATGGGCACAGTGTTCTGATTTGACTGTTACAAAAATCCTGTGCTTGAGCACATCAGACCATTTCTGATGTCTTCCCAGATTTCAGTTGTACCGGGATGTCATCACTACAGGATAACGTAAATAAATTTCTGTCTGCTTTAGAGAAAATATCAACATTTGGATAGCCTCCAAAATGTATCAGCGTCAACCTAGTGTATCAGTACTATGATTAATGATCTATCTGCCAGGCAAATTGCAACGTGTGCAGATTCAACTGAAACAAACAAACCAACCCCAAGTATTAGCGAGAAGCCAAAATGAAGGTATCTGAGGATAAAATTAATGTTTTTCCACTTCAAGTACTCATCTGATTACGTTAAAAAAATAAAACTACAAAACCAAAACAGTCAGCCCTGAAGATGAATTACCGATGAAGCTGAATGTCAAGCAGACTGTCCACACATCCTTTACTTGCTAAACACAGGGGATGAAATATGACCAGAAGGTTCAACAGCTTGGTAATCAACAGAATTTCATTCAAATTTAAGTCAAGACAGTTTCCACTACAAGAAGTTTATATAGCTCAAAACACCCAAAGCGCACTCAAGCAAATTCAGCCCCCTTCTACATGATGCACTTCAGTTTAATTCACATGTCTGGTCATATCAGTAGAGTTACAGTGGCAGAACTGACTGGGAGCCTGGGAACAGAGTGGAGAAGTTTCAGGGTAGGGCTAACATGGACAGTTTGTGGGAGACAGCATTTGTGTGTCGTACCCTTTCATAATTAGTGGCAGAGGTTGTTTCAATTTTGTTCCACACTAACACAAAATAAAACAACTGTCATCTAAAGAACAGCCAGTGATAGTATTTTCCTTTTTACTTGCATTTAGAGATTTTGTTGATTTTTTCATTCAGTAAAAATCTTAAAATATAAAGCATCTTATTACCGGATATCTTTGCTCTCTAAGGTGATGTACGTGCCATCGTATAGATCTAGGTCCCCCAAGGGCACCTTTGCTTTAATGCAGTCCGGATCCTCTTTATTATGCCTTTGTTCCAGCCCTGTGTCTCTGTCCTCATTTTCCTCTATATGAATCTTTTGAGCAACTAACTGTTTCTGTAGGAATAAAAAATAAGGAAACAGGAGAATGTATATTGATGAAAGCAAACTCTGTAATTGCTAGGAGTTGAACAGTCCAACTTCTTCCTTAAAACAAAGTCCATTTGAAGAAAATCTAAAACACTCTTTTCAAATTTTGGGAATATTTCCCTATATTTTATAACATCTGTAGGACATTTTTTGATTTAGATGGAATATAAATACTTTCATTAGAGATAATACGACTTGAACAGGCACTTTTTTCTCCTGCTGTACCTAAAAAGAGGGCATTCCAAATTCACAGTAGGCCATTTAGAAAAAGAAGAAATAGTTGTTAACAGTAAGTCAACTTTTCCATATTTGGACCCTTCTCCTCCACTCTAAGACCTCATGGAAATAGTATTGGAGATTGCCGCAAACAAAATGAACTTAACCATTCAGCCTGCTAAGTACAACTGAGATGGCAGGCTAATGCAAGAATTGAGACTAATTTCTATCAGCTTATGATGTGCCTTAGGAGCTACCTTTCGCCCCATAAAGCTCATAGGTATTGATTACTACGAGCAGTGAATGGACTAACGATCTGTCCCAACACAGTAAGCTGTATTTAATTCTCATGTAGATCTGCAAATTGAAAACCTATTAAATATCATAAGGATTTGTGTATGTGAAATGAGAAGAAAATTTGCGTTTTTAATTAAAGCCATACACATTTGATCACACACTACTATGCAATACTAGAGATATATACAGTAGTAGCAACTTGTACAAGATCTTACAATAGATAACTTCTGCTGAAAGTAATTTGTATGCCACCGATTGTACATTGGTAATTTCCAAACCCACAACCCATGTCCCGAAAAGCTTACAACTATTGTTCCATCCATAGCTAAAATGTCCATTACCACAAAAATGAGTACACCTTGACGAGAAAGACTGGCTGAATACAGTCACACAAGGGGCACTCCTGCTTTTCTTCCTCCCTTCCACTTCTCCCATTCACCTAAAGCTACGTCCAGTGCTCATCTAACTTCCCACTTAGCTAGTTATGCTAATCTGACAAAACCAAAGCTGGCACAAGAGAAAGGAGCGCATGGCCAGAAGAAAGGCTGTGAGCTGTTAGCTTGCCCAACCCATATTATATTTAAACTTTATGTTAAGTTATCAGTTTGAAGTTCATTAAAGCCCTTTTCAGAAGGGTGTTCTCAGAGCCTTTTTCAATAATAAATGGGCTTGAAGAAAAACAGAGGTGACCTGCTCTGTATTCTTCTGGAATATAGTAGTCAGCAACAGAATCCAGTACCTAAATGACTTTACTTAAAAATGTTAGGATTTATGGACAACAACAGGGAATGATGCAACTGGGAGCAATGATAACCAGTTGAGCAAACTTGAGGCACAAAATTCTTGAGATCTGAAGAATTCTTCATCCTTTCACTGAAGCAGAATCATGCCAATAATGACTTCTGTTCCCCATCTAAATCTATCACTAAAAAGCCTGTGGAAAAAACTCTGTATTTTCAGAAATTAGTTAGTACTTAACATTATGCTTTACCTCCAGTTCTTTGAGGTAGTTAACTGTTGTTTCTTGTCTCATTAGTATTACCAAATCATGTGGGTTCCTCAAGTTCATTGGTGAATCCACCTGCAAGACATTTCAACAGTCCATCATATAAGACATTCTCCTTATTAGTGTTATTTTAAAAGGTAAGAAGTTATGTTCATTCAGCTACAGTTTATCTGTTCAAAGTTTTCTGTCCACTCAGCATACGTAATATGTCCATAACTTAAATCTGTACTTCAAACAACATTGTTATTTGAAAATATTTCAGACTAGATATAAGGAAGAAATTTTTCATGATGAGGGTGGTGAACCACTGGCACAGGTTGCCCAGAGAGGTGGTCGATGCCCCATCCCTGGGAACATTCAAGGTCGGGTTGGACGGGGCTCTGAGCAACCTGATCTAGTTGACGGTGTCCCTGCGCACGGCAGGGGGGTGGACTAGATGGCCTTTAGAGGTTCCTTCCAACCCAAACTATTCTATGATTCTATGAATCCAATTCAAACCACGCTTTAATTTAAAACCTATTTTAGTTTAGTCAGGCACACAAATTCTAAGCATAAGAGGCAAGTAGATTTCTCACAACAAACATTACTAAAAGTAGATACTGCTGAAATACTAGATACCTTAAATTGCAATCGCAAAAACCTGTTTTCTTCTATAGCTTTAAAATTCCTCCATCATGTCCCTCAATAGGCATAAAGTACTTCAGCTTCAAGTCAACTCCTCCATGCAACTAATTTAACACACCGGCCTAGCGTTAAAATCCATTGCCTTCAGGATTAAGACGTAAATGAACAAAATCAAGATGTAAGCAGACGAAGATTGAAAACTCTGTTACAGAAGACCGTGCTATAGCGTCCATAGCTATGCACAGGAGTTGGCAGCTCAATGAAGAGTGACATTATAGGTAAGTCACAGACAAGAGTGGTTACATGCCAGACCTTTACTGGTCCCTAATTAGGCTCAGTAAGCTATGGCACTTCACTCCACAGCTGAAGTACCCCAGCCTTATCTTCATGCCAAATCAATTCTGCTGCCTGACCGGGTCAGGGAAAATCACTACAGTTGAGAAGGTGGTATATGAGCAGCTGAGCTGATCCAAAGGCTCACCGCAGCTGAAAGGCTCACCTCCAGGCTTCCAGCCCTGTTTCCTCCAATCTGTCAGTGCCATACCAGTTAGTCCTGCATGTCAGCTCTGGTGCCCACCAGGCTCTCTTGTCAGCTAACCCAAACTCAGTAGCTGAACAGGACATAATACCCTATCGGTTGCTTTATCTGAACTAGTAAATTAAATTAGCTCATGGAGGATTCAATAAGTATGAGAACAGAAGCAAGGAAACGGACAGGAGTATGTAATGACAGGATGAAAGGACGAAGGGTGGCAAGGACAGCAAGATCTCGCAGTTTTAACATAATGACTGTTATGGTAGTGTCCTGGTTTCGGCCAGTCCGGGCAAGACAAGATGTAAAGAACGTGCTCTACATCGCAGCCAGGGAGAATGGCCATACCTAGAGCCTCTAGCAGAAAGCACCCCGAGGTCGACTTAGGGTTCTGGAGTCGGGGATACAGAGGATCCGAGGCCCGCTACACTCCAACTGAGAAGGAGATATTGGCAGCGTAGGAAGGGATTCGAGCTGCTTCGGAAGTGGTTGGCACTGAAGCACAGCTCCTGCTGGCACCCCGACTGCCGGTGCTGGGCTGGATGTTCAAAGGGAGGGTCCCCCCTACACATCATGCAACCGATGCTACGTGGAGTAAGTGGGTCGCACTGATCACACAACGGGCCCGAATAGGAAACCCCAGTCGCCCAGGGAATCTTAGAGGTGATCACGAACTGGCCAGAAGGCAAAGATATCGGAATATCCCCAGAGGAGGAGGTGACGCGTGCTGAAGAGGCCCCACTGTACAACAAACTGCAGAAAACGGGAAGCAATATGCCCTGTTCACTGATGGGTCCTGCCGCCTTGTGGGAAAACATCGGAGGTGGAAAGCTGCTGTATGGAGTCCTATATGCCGAGTTGCAGAAACTGCTGAGGGAGAACATGAATCGAGTCAGTTTGCAGAGGTGAAA
>NW_009190099.1:0-1957 GCF_000690835.1 Fulmarus glacialis
TATTTATTAATATTAATAATATTACTTATTATTTACTAATTAGTATTATCTAATAATTACATTAGTATATTTCTTTTGCTGCCCTCAGTACTTAATAGAGTTTGTGCTGTTTCATGAGCAGTAGACGACATTTTCCTACATAAATTGTTTACAGATGACATCTATAATGCTGGAAGAGCTGAAGCTTCTCAGCACTCACAAAACCCATGTTTGTTGAAGTGAATTAATCCTTTGCAGCAGGGTTCTCGTTTTCCTCACAACATGGCCACTGCTAGCATTGTTGGCTGCAGACTGGCATTACTCAGATCTGCTTGCGACGAGAAAAGCAGGCCAACGATATCCAAGTGAAAGGCAGAAGGATATGGCAGATTATCAAAACAGGGTGTGCGAAGTCTGCTGTTGTGCATCCAGACATTCTGGACCTCTCTAATAGGACATACTAGATAAAATATATGGTCTTTGGTTGGGAAAATTGCACTCTGATCATCATTATTGACACTGGTTTTAAAATGCAGCTATGCATAAGAAATCATTTATCCTGTTTGGTGGTGGTTCCTCAGCTTCACAAGAAAACTCCAGTGTAAGGATTTCCCCACATTACTCTTTCTTAATAGTTATGTCTGCAGTTTCTTCAAAGTGAATAGAGAAAGAATTGCAGGGCAGTGTCGTTGTGCTGTCTTGTCTAAGCTGAAGACGTGATTTGGAAGAAAGCATGTTTTCTTTAATACAGCAAGAGTTAAAAAATGAAATACAGGTATACAGTTTTATAATATTTAATAGACCTGTTTTAGCATTTTGCAGATTGTGAGCACTCAGTGCATTAATTTATCTTATCAAGACTTTTCAAACTCTTACAATTTGTCTCTCAAGACTCTCTGGAAATGTAGTGTAACTCTAAGTAGTATGTGCTTAAATAATATTAGTAATAAAGTCCAGTCTGCTCTTGGAGTAGCAATCCTGTTTGAAGTGCTGTGTTTACAATATGAAATCTACACAGTACAAAAGATAAAATGTGAACTATTTTATCAAAAAAGGAACAACTGAGTGCAAGTTTGTTCCTGTGTGTCTGATGACACAGAATAGTGTCTACATCTTGCAGACACTGAGAGCCACCAACCAGACACCAGGAGACAGTATACAGCAGTCTTTATTGAGGAAGCAGGTGTCACATTATCTGTGAGTTCATATTAGTTCACAAACATTTAGAAAGATGATTTCTTGCAAGCTAGTGGTCACGGGTTACTAATGTCTAATAATTAGTTCCAGGGAATCTGCTAAATGGCAGGTGTATTTATAACTTATGTAACAGTTTAGTGGAAATTAGGACAGTCTTGCAACAAGAGAGAAGGACGTTATGCAGAGCCCGATGGCTTTTTCCACCCTGTTGTTCAGTAAATTACCATGGTTACATTTTCAGAATACTTGTAATAGCAATACACTACAAGAGAAGAGGCACAGAAGGTCCGGTGTTAGGAAAGCCAGCCATGCTGGCGCAGAGAGAGGGGGGACGGGGTGTGTGCGGAGGCCAGCCCTCGGGAGCTGCGGGCCAGCGTGAGTTGCTGTGGCAGTGCCTGGTGTGGCACAGCTTACTGCAGCGGGCTCGCCACCGAGCTGTGGCCCCTACTCAGCCCGGTGTTTGCTGAGGCTTTTACAATATATAGCCCTTGATGATGGGGGCTGAAACTCAAAGTCAGAGTGGGGGTCTGCCCCTGTGTGTCAGGCTCGCTAACTCTTCTGCCTCTCTGTGAAGGGAAGAAGAACTCGATCCTCCTGCAGAAGTTCCAGAAGGACCTCAACACCGGGGTCTTCAACAACCAGGAGAACGAGATCCTGAAGCAGATTGTGAAGCACGACAGGGAGATGGTGCAGACCATCGCCCCGGTGAGCTTGCAGCAGATGCCCGCCCAGAACTCCAGCACCTCCGCCTCGTCGTCGCGCGTCAGGACGCAGTCCCCTC
>NW_009190100.1:0-1338 GCF_000690835.1 Fulmarus glacialis
CCTTCCCCTCTTGGGTTTTTCCCCTTCCAGTCTGGCCGTGCAACCTTGTAGACCATGGAGACCTTGGGATTTTGGGTGATCTCTTCCTCTTCCTCAAAGGGATGAAGGCAGCTTATGGGTTTGGAAATGTGAGAGGAGAAGCTGGTGCACAGGCAAGCTTTGAGACCCTGGCCAGGCCCCGGGAGCGCCCGTGGCCTCCCCCAGAGCAGCCACGGCCAAAACCACCACCACGGAGGGCTCCAGCCCCAGTCCCCGGCTCCCCCGAGCCCACGGGGACCGACGGGGCAGAAGGGGAGGTCTGGGGTCCCCCCAGCCCTGAATGGGGTGCTCGTGCGGGGACACGGACAGGTCACAGGTGCTGGGGTGGCCACCCCGGTGCCGTCCCAGTGAGGTCACCCTGCTGCCATCCTGGCCAGGCCATCCTGATGCCATCCCGGCGAGGCCATCCCAGCAAGACCAGTCCCAGTGCCCTCGTGGCAAGGCCATCCCAGGGCTGTCCCTCTGCCACCGTCCCAACGAGGCCATCCCAGTGCTGTTCCAGTGAGGCCAGTCCCAGCAAGACCAGTCCCAGCGGTGTCTTGGAGAGGCCAGTCCCAATAAGACCATCCTGGTGCCGTCCTAGCGAGGCCAGTCCCAGTAATGCCAGGTCCAGTGCCATCCCAGTAAGGCCAGTCCTGGTGCCATCCCAGCAGGGCTAATCCTGGTGCCACCATACAGCGAGGCCATCCCGGTGCCACCATCCCAGTGAGACCAGTCACAGTGTTGTCCTGGTGAGGTTAATCCTGGTGCCGTCTCGGCAAGGCCATCCCAGTGCCAGCCTGGCCCGGCCAGTCCCAGTGCCACCGTCCCAGTGAGGCTATCCAGGTGCCACCATCCTGACGAGGCCATCCTGGTGCCATCCCAGCGAGGCTGGTCCCAGGGCCAGCATCCCAGCAAAGCCATCCCAGCAAGACCAGTCCTGGTGCCACCATCCCATGCTGGTGCTGCCATCCTGGTGAGGCCAGTCCCTGTGCTGTCATCCCAGTGACGCCATCCCGGTGCCACCATCCGATGGCAGTGCCAGCAGCTTGCAAACCTCCTTGGGGCGGCCACCAGGCTGGGACACCAGCACCAGAGCCGGCTTTGCAGGACGTGGGTCACCGCACATCCCCGTGAGCCCGGCTTGGTGGCACCTCCGGGGACAGAGTTTGCACCGAGAGAGCACGGGACCAGCCCAGCGTTGTTTTTTGGGGACCACGAGAGCCCCCATTTCCTCACGAGTCAGCAAAGAAGGGGTTTGAGGATGCCACTTCACGTGCCACTTGTGGCAGCGCCCTGGCCCAGGGCCGCGAGGCCCCG
>NW_009190101.1:0-671 GCF_000690835.1 Fulmarus glacialis
GATTCTTGTCCCTCTTTGAGACAGGTGTACCCCGTCTGTCGCCAGCAGGCGTGGTGTTGTGTAGACTGACCCATGTTCAAAAAACCCAAAATTCTGCTGGTGACACCAGGCTTGCAGCAAGGTATTGATCCGCTGGCTCTTCCCGTGTCTTCCCTCATCATTCCCTGCAACTGGAAGGATAGAGGAGAACACTATTTGTGCTCCTGATCCCTTAACCAGTTGTCCCAAGGCCCTGAATTCTCTTGATGGCCCTTGGACTTCCAGTTGCAACTTCATTGCTGCCCACCTGAAAAATCAATAATGGATAATGATCTGACGGCCATGCCAGGGTGGGAAGTTTTTTCTTCACATCTTTAACCTGGGCCCCAGGGAGGCAGCAGACTTCCCTAAGAAGTGGGTCCGGTCTGCATATTGGGCCTTCTCTTCCTCTCAGAAAGGAGTCTCCTATGGCAATGACCCATCTTTTTTTCTTCATGAGAGCAGTTTTGATGCACGGCATAGGCCGACTTAACCTCGGCAACACTGCCAAGCTAGATGAACCATCGTCCTCGTTATTGTTCAGTTCTACTTGCAGAGCCTCCTACCTATTATGCAGGGGCACCTGGGGAGGTGGGGTGGTCACAGAGGAGACGCGCCTCCTGCGCCGGGCAGGAACTTGTCACCGTTGCCCC
>NW_009190102.1:0-5320 GCF_000690835.1 Fulmarus glacialis
GCGATGCCCGCGTCCTCGCTCCCGGCTTCGCAGCTCTCAGCCAGCGTCTTGCTTAGCTGCCTGCCAGCATGTTCACGCTTTAGCCAATGCTTAATGTTTAATCTAGCTGTACTCGGGCAGAGGTGCTGCTGTGATAAATGTCTGTGCACGAGCCTCTGGCAGTCCCTGCCGAGCTGCTGCCGCCCTTCTGCACCCCCGTTCCCTGCCTGTTGTGGTGCAGGCAGCGTGTGGCAACATCTGCCAAGGTCATAAACAGCCACTCGAGAAAACAAAGAATGCTCAAATAACAGAAAATATATGAGGGTGACAAATGTTCTCAGAGAAGCCCGTGCTGATATGGCAAGTACAAAAGGGGCTAATTATGCACAAGAATCCCTAGATCCCTTACCTCCTTAGGTAACCTTGGGAAGGGCAAGGTGCTGACCGGTCTGTGGTGTCTCAGACACACCGGTGTTGGGTTCGGGGGCAGAAGCTCCCCTGTGCGAGCAAGCAAATGTGATCACTGGGGCCCAGCTGCGTGCTGCAGCGTGTTGGGAAGCTGCCAAAGGCCCGGCCAAAGGGAAGCCCCAGGATCTCGGGGGACGGAGCCCCAATCCTCCTGGCAGGCCACTGCCCTAGCTGCTCGCCCGTCCTGTCTCCTGGCTTTGAGGTGCAGGCAGAAGCCGGTGCGGCTGTGCTGCGCGGGGCTCCGGTGCCTCTTGCTCTGCGGCGTGCAGGACGGCTTGCCCTTGCCCTCGCTGCTGGAGGTGCACGCCAAGCTTCTCCCCTATGTTTTTATGGAACTTCTTGGTCTCTGCAACCATGCAGCTGCAGCCTGATTTTCAGTATTAATTAAGCATGGTGCATTCATACAGGATGAAGTGTTTTGCTTATGAATAGATAATTTATAGACCGACAAAATAAAGCCATAGACTATTAGCATAATGTTGCAAATAAAACATGGCAGAGGGTTTTTACGAGGCTCTTCCTTGGCTTCCTATCACCTAAATTACAAGAAAACTCCAAACACACAGACAAGAAACACACAATAAAAGTTATTAAGTGTTCAGAGCAGCATTGTGGGTTAGTGATGACTTTGGATTTGTTTCAGGACCCCAGGCTGTAATGGGCTGGAGCGCAGCATGATTTTGCATGGCTGCGTTGAAGAGGTTTCAGCCTGTTACAAGCCTGCTATCAGATCTGGTGTGCTCCCTCTCTGGTTGCCTGATGCCTTCACTTAAATTGAAGATTTCATGTGGACTTGTGATTTTTGTGTGTGTGTGTGTCCAGCTGCAGCAGGGTCCTGCTTGCACAGGAGAGCACCTGTGAGGAGGGGACCCAGGAGACAGGCTCCTTGGGATGAGCTTGGGGGCTCCTGGTCCCAGCCCACCGTGTTGGCACAGCACCTTGGGGGGCTGCAGGGGTCTCGCTCCATGCGGCAGCCGCGTGCCTGGGCGGGTGGCCTCTCCCGCAGGGTGCCTGGGCAGGACGGGCTCCTGCAGAGCCGGTGCGGGGTGCGTGGGAGGCAGATCCCGACAGCACCGCGCTGCTGTGCCTCGCAGATAATCTCTCATGCAAATGCCCTCCTGAACGCGCTGCAGAGCTGGCTGATCTAATTGCAGGCATAAATAACAAACACAGAGCGGGGAGAGAGAAGGGAGAAGCAGAGGCAAACAAAAGATGCGAGGGGCTGGAGAGCATTGTAAGCACACGCAGGTTTCCAGGCTGCCTTGTGATCTGTCCTGATGCCTGACCCTTTCCAGGGTCTTACCAAGCTTTTTGCAGTCTGAGGCAATGAGTTTCTTAATCTAAGATAATGTAGAGGGGGAAAAACCCCATGGGGACAAGAAGGCGGGTTCGGGGGGCCCGGCAGGAGAAGCAGGGCAGGAGCTGCAGTACTCACGCGGGACTTGCTCCAGCGCTTTGGGCCCCACGTGTTTTCGGGGCTCTGCTGCAACTGGTGCACTGAGAAAGACCAAAGCGGAGGAGTCTGGTGTATGATATTGTACATGATAACTTCACAAAAATCGCTTCCTCCCAGTGGGGAAATAACACTGAAGGAGGAGAATAGGCGGAGGGGGAAAGGTTATAAGTTATCAGAGAAAACTCCTTTGAAGAAAAGTGTAAGTTTCCCCTCCAGAGGACTAAAAAGCAGATTACATTATAACCTGATTAACACAGGGCTCCTTACAAATGCATCTGGAAATGGCTTTGAACTTTTGCATGGAGCATGATCAGCATACGCTGCGCAATGGAGAGGGACAGGAGATCACGGAGCTGGCTGGCTGGGGAGTACTTAGGCAGGAATTCAATTCCTCCAAAGGGAAGTTTAAGGCATTTCTCTGAGACAAAGTTTTGTTATCTGGCCCTTTTCCCGTGCTCTCTCCAGAGCTGGCTAGTATCGCCAGGGCGTGGGAAGGGTGTGCAAGACACTGGTCCAAGTACCCACCAGGTACCCCTTCTTTATTCCCCGTAACCTGTACAAACGTGCCTTCCGGAAAGACATCCTGCTTCCCAGCTCTGCACTATTTCCCTCCCTCCAGTTCGATTCATTTGTTTTGAACATTTACCCCATGAAAGCTGGAGCGAGAAACTTGCGTCATCACTCGACTGCAGGGGCTGGGACCTTGGAAAAAGGAAACAACAAAACCAAAACCAGCATTTTAAAAATTGTTAGCACTGTGGTGAAGCTTGAAAAGGAGAACTTGGAGACTTTTGCCAGTTCTCCCCTCGCCCTTCCCTGCCACCGAGGAAGGCGCGTGCAGATGCTGCGCAGGGGAAGCCAAGGCGCCATTTGAGAAGGGCGAGCTGGGTACCACGAAGCGTGCTAGATGGCTCGGGGAGTCGGGGACGCCAGCCTTGCTGCAAACAGGCGACACCAGCAGCTCCTCCGGCTTCTGCATCTCATGGGGTTGGGAAGCCCCAGGGAAACAAATCCCTCCCCACAGACGTGCCAGGCGGCTTGAGGGGTGAATCAGACATTTCTTGTGCCTAATGAAACGGCTCAAGCAGAGCAGTGTCAGCACATCAGGGGCACTGCTGACCCTACAAACAGGTAGTGAGCATGCTTGGATTATTATTACCTCTATTATTACTTTGCTTTCCTAGTGCTGCTCCTATTTAAAACCCTGAATCAACATCAGACTGTCCATGCTATGCCAAGACACCCTGTGTGAGTCACTGGGCTCCTCCGGGCTGACTGCGGCTGGCTTCCCCACGTGCATCCATACCTGTGGCTGTTGCTTTTCAAGCTCTCCCCTGTGAGGGACCCAGGCAGCTGGTAATTAGCTGCTGTTTAGAAAATTGTTGTGTTTGATTAATGAAGTTAGTCTGGAACTTTGCATCAGTGTTGTTCTTGACCCAAAAAAGTCCCAGTTGCCTTCAGGCTGGAGAAGGCTGGCTGGGACTCGGTCACGCAGGATGGAAAATAAAGAAAAGCCTGGTCTGCAGTCTCTCATGAGGCGTGCATTAGATAGAAGCCTTTAATAAATGCCCGTGCTGTGCTGCTCAGAAAGACCATGCAGCAATACCATAGCTTACATATGCTGTACTTCTTGCACGTCTCCAAGAGTGAGAAGACATTAGGGCTGTAGATCATGTAAAATTAGCAGCATGAGCCTCTGTCAGCTGCAATAGATAATCTTGCAGAAGTGACAGATTGTTGCCTTAACAGGTCAGATGGTAACTGCAAATCTCTGCAGGAGAGGGACTTCAGCTCGGCTCCATCAGGCGCCCGGGGGCTTGCTAAAAGGCCGTGCAGGCTGCTGCGCGCGTTTGCCGAGATGCCCAGGCTCTGTGCGGGGACAGCGGCTCTCCCTTCCACGCTGCATGGTCCAGCCACTGGAGTGGGAGGGAGAGAGGTGGAAGGAGGAGCCCTGTGCTTTTCTGACAGAAATGAAATGATCTTTGAAATGCTAAGGGGGAAAAAAGAGGTCGTGCTTTCTTTTGTTTCAAGAGCTGTTAATGAGCTGTGGGGCTCTGCAGCTCTGGCACTGGGCTGTTCTGCATCGCCGGGCTCCTCCAGTTATTTACAGTTTAAAAAGGAGAAGAAAGCACGCTGGAAGTGCTAGAAGCCAAAAGTGTCTGGAAAAGCCTACCTGGGCCAGGGCTGCTGTCCTGAACAGCCATCCCTGTGCTGCCCGCGAGCTGCCTGCACCCACGGCCCTGGGACGGTTTCTCACCCCGCACTTCTGAGGGGAGCACACTGGGACAGGGTCTCGGCTCCTGAACACCCCGTCCCACCGGCGCCGGCGTGCGCCGTGCCCCCCCGCTGCTCGCAGCCCGTGTGGGAGACGCAGCACTTGCCCGGGCGGGCACGGGTCGGGGTCGGAGCTCCTGGTCTCTGCAGGGCACGTCAGGTCACGCAGGGAGAGCAGGCTATAGGGGCAGCCCTGGGGAGGCACACAGTTTCCTTTTGTCATTTTAACCATTAAAAGCAGTGTTCTTCTTCAAATACAGTTTTACAACTTATTCATTTTCATTTGCTACATCCTTGAAGGTGAATTTAATACCATTCATACATTTTCATTTATAAATTTGTCAGTAATAAGAGTGTTGGCACATGGGAGAAAGTAACTGCATAATTGCAGCTTACACGCTTGTCTTACTGAAAAACTGCTAGCTCAGGCATCGTCCGCGCCTGTGCGTCATGCATGAAATTGCAAATAGAATTTAATTTGCCCTTGTATCCTGTAGGATCAGCTTAAAATGATTAATGCAGGAGAGAATGTTGTTAAGATTTTATTCTTTACAATCTCAGAGGACTGCAGTGCAAAACCGTCATGTATAACATGATAATGTATAATATGGAGCTTTCTGAACTGCTTTCTTGTGGCAAACAATCGTATTTCTGCTCTTTAATTCCAGTGCTGAGGCAAGCGGGATTCATCCCGCGCATGTTGCTGTGATCCCCTGGACAACTGGAAATGTAATTTGTTTAAATTTAGAACGCTTAGGACTCGTGTCTGGAGCAGCGCTGGAGCAGGTAATACCCCAGCAACCGGGGGTGGGAGGGTGGCTGTCGGACCTGCGGGAGGGTGGCATTACCCGCTCCCACACCAGCCCAGAACAGACCAGGCTCTGAGACAGGGAGAGTCCTAAACTTTAGACCTTATATTTTGCTCAGATAAGGTGTCAAAAACATGCATGGGTTTCCTTTTCCCCACACATTACTTGGGGAAAATCCAGCTCCCGGGCAGCAAAACAAGCATCCCAACAGCGTGGTTGCTCACACGGAGCTGGGGACAGACTTGGACCTGCCCACGGAGGCAGCGTCCCAGTGAGCACCCGCTGCCTGCACCCGGCCGGGGAGCTGCCCCCGCAGGGGTCCCTGCTCAGCAGT
>NW_009190103.1:0-4317 GCF_000690835.1 Fulmarus glacialis
ACTCTATCCCAGCCAAAATCAGGACAATTGATTATATTATTCAAGTTCATGTTATTGTTATCTACTTTTTGACTATATCAATTCAAAAGTAAGCTGATATGTGGACCCCATGGCAGTCATAAAATACCTTATGCATGTTATCTGAAGTCAAGTATTTTGACTGATAATGAAATTCCTCTGGTAACTATCTAATGCTTTTCAATATATATCTCTATGGTGCAGAACTGGATAGTATCAGGCATAGCTCTCTTATTGTGTTCTCCAATTCTTCTTTAGCCCGTATTACTGTAAAGGTCCAGGATGGATCAGATGATTAAGGTATACCTGACATCTCTGAGTATCTAGCTGGGATGGGATTCTTCAGACAGAATAAAAAAGGGTGTGGGACCACATTCAGTTAGTGGCATATCTATTGGTTGGCCTCTGAAAGATGACAGTTGGTTTCAGGGGATATCGTCTGCAGGCCAGATTACTGGCAGCATGCGTCACCTAATACTCCTGTGGTACAAAGGAATTTTGCTTCTGGCTTTCCTTGGGGAGAGGAATGAAAGAAGGAATAAGTAATAAGTACGGTAGTAAGAACATGCTGAGGAAAAGCAATCTAATAAAAATGAATGAAATCCTGGCACTACTGAGGTTAGTAGCAAAAATACCATGCTCTGAAAAATGCCTGATGTTCATTCAGAACAGTAAGAACAGTATTGTTAATAATACTTAATATCAATGACAGTGTCTCTCATAGGACAGATCTTTGTCTCTTTGAACTTAGTTAAGGAGAAAGTGACTTAGATGCATAGCCATTGTGCAGTTCAGGGACCTTAGTTCACTTGGAAAGAAAGAGGTGACTTTATGATACAAACTACAGATGATAATAATTGTAAGTGTGTTTAGTTGAGTTTGACTAAACAAAAGGCAGCTAATTCCAAAATAGGTTAACTCAAAGATATGTTGGAAAACTTTGTCTCAAAACCAGAATACTTTGATTTGAACTGAGTGAACAAAGGCTAGCAGCGAATATACATACCTTGCTCTAGGGAATCAAAACTTTGTTAGGAACTTATGAAATGAATAAATTGTGTTAATCTATTACTTTAATATTAGAAAAAATATTAAAATCTGAGCAAAACAAAATGGTGTGAATATAGTGAAACGTTTGAGAATCTGAGCTACACAGATAAATGCTTGATACCAAAAGAAAATGTAGCTCACTGATACACATCAGCACTGATTTATAAGCTTTGATGTCCATGAGAGCAGCTATAGTTGCTATGGTTGACTTAAATTATTTTGTTTGTTGGTTGTGTGTCTAACATTCATCTAGTGATGGGACTAGATGAGTATGGTGGCTATGAATATATACTTGAATTCATTTCAATTTAAATTTAATATTACATATGAGGCAATATGTTACTAATTAAACAATGGTGTAACTGCCAGTTTTCTTGGTTTGTTGAATTATTTGGGCAGTTTTGTCAATGTGACCTTTCTTAAGGATGTGTATCTGAAATATGGTACGTTTAAAGTAGCAGGAAAATTACTAAAACCTTTCTGTCAGAATAGCTAATATTGTAAATCGTAACATAGTTTACTCTTGGTGATGGCAGACAGTCTTCTTCCAATTTGAAACATGCATTTTTCTTATTTTCTGTTGGTGAACTGAAAATTAAGAGTCGGGTATGTTTAAGTACTGTGTATAGTTCTATGGAAATGTTGTCCTGCATTTTCATACAAGGTTGGATTTTGTATGACACAACATACCACACAAATGACAAACTGTGTTTATCACTGCCTGTGGCTTTATTTATGTGTTTATTTATTGTTAGGGATGGTTAGCAGCAATTTACAGATATATCTATATCGCATAATTTGCATTGCACAGCCTAGTTATTCAGTGTGAAAAAAATGGTTTGGGGGACAGCTTTTTTGTTTATTTCTAAAGTCAAATTGGAATGATTGTCTAGGTTTTAAAAAGTAAAACTTGACAACCACCTCCATCAAATAACATAACTATATCATGATAAGCAAATTTGGGGAATTATAAAACTTATATTATTGATTTATCAATACAGATTAATTGATTGAGAGCAGCCCTGCAGAGAAGGACTTGGGGATACAGGTGGATGAAAAATTGGACATGAGCTGGCAATGTGCACTTGCAGCCCAGAAAGCCAACCATATTCTGGGCTGCATCAAAAGAAGCGTGGCCAGCAAGTCGACGGAGGTGATTCTGCCCTTCTACTCTACTCTGGTGAGACCCCACCTGCAGTACTGCATCCAGCTCTGGAGTCCTCAGCACAAGAAGCGCATAGACCTGTTGGAGCAGGTCCAGAGGAGGGCCACAAAAATGATCAGAGGAATAGAACACCTGTCCTATGAGGAAAGGCTGAGAGGGTTGGAGTTGTTCATCCTGGAGAAGGCTCAGAGGGGACCTTATTGCGGCCTTTCGGTACTTAAAGGGTGCTTATAAGAAAGACAGAGAAAGACTTTTTACCAGGGCCTGTAGTGACTCGAGAAGGGATTTAGATTTAGATTGAGCATAATGAAGACATTTTTTATGATGAGGGTAGTGAGACACTGGAACAGGTTGCCCAGAGAAGTTGTGGATACCCCATTGTTGGAAGTGTTCGAGGTCAGTTTCGATGGAGCTTTGAGCAACTTAATCTAGTGGAAGATGGTTTTGCCCATGGCAGGGCAGCTGGACCAGATGATCTTTGATGGTCCCTTCCAACCCAAACCATTCTATGATTCTATGTCTTGAAAATTTTTTAAAAATACAGATATAATACTAAACCAAGAATTAAATAGCTTTTGTAAGTTCGGTGTCACCAAAAAAAAAAAAAAAAGTTACTCTCATTGTACATTTCAATTTTTTTTTTTAATGAATTTACCAAAAAGTCACAGAAAGAACCATAGTATCAGGTCTATAGTGAAGAAATACAATGTTTTATCTTGACTTGCTCATTTGAAAAAGTGTCAGAAAATCACTTATTTTAAATCAAACATCTCACATCAAATATATTACAGGAAATGACTACCTTTAAAATAAAATAATACCAAAGCAAAGATAATCTATTTCTAATACTGTTTTGGAATAACTGATGGCTTAATCTTATTCTTGAAAGGTACTAAGGAGGCAATTTCTGAAACCTTTTCCTCGGCTGCTACGTGTTTTGAAGAAGTGCAGTTATGAAGAATCTTTGTTATTGGACATGTTGAATATCACTATTACGCCATTTGTCTCACAGATACTTCTATAGCAGCAAAACAGTGAAACCTTCTGAGAAAGAGAGAAGGAAAAAAAAAGAGAATCCTACTTGATGAAAATATGAAGTCACAAAACAATCAACATATCAAATTTTATCTGCAGAGTTCTCTGTAGCATACAGCTTTTGCAAGATTCTTTTCATTTCTGCAGCACAGCAGGAACAGACAACAGTTTACAAAACAATGCCAGACTTTTCTACAAAAGATTTACAATCTAAATTAGGACATCTGAGAAATCTATGCATAAACACTACAAAAAGCAAATGTCTCCATGCTGGTTTGACAAAGTTATGAAATTATGCCTTTCTAGGTATGAAGCAATCACCTATAATTTTGTCCCCATCTAGGGAGACATAGGTCAGTATGAAAGAGAAAGGATAGGAGAAAGTGATAAGGATTAGTGAGGCGGGGGAAGATATTTGTACAGCTGTGAATGAAGTGTGGCAGGAAACTAGGATGGGGACAAGGAGGCAATCAGATAAATCTTCAACTGGAAGATGAGAAACAGAACTTACTTGGTGCAGAACAACCTTGGGAGCAAGGGAATGGATAACATGCTGAGTATAGAAAAAAGTTTCCATAAGGTATTTTTTGCATTGTAAGTAAAGCCTGGAGGCTGGTGAATGTAAAACTCAAGGTCTCTTCAAAGTGCTAGTTGTACATTGTTTCCCCCTTAATGTTATGTGCATCAGATCCCTGGTCCTTCTATGCATCCCATTTGTTGGAAGGTGAACACTGAAGAATGCACTGCAAACAGGGTATTACACAAGCAATGGTCCGTATTTTTTCTTTCATTTTGCAGGAAATGCTAGTGACGTAAGTTTGGCCAAAGAGCAATAAGCAGCTTCACTCTTGAGTTCTTAGATAAACTGGAAATAAAAAGCTCATTTGCAAACTGTATAAATCTGTAAGAAGCAGGATGCAGTATGTCTTCTAAAACACTTCCAAATAATCCTGTAAACTGCAAGTGTGGAGGGAGGGAACGAGGATCTGGCAGCCAGTACATTTGGCCTTTTCTTTCTGATCAAATATAGAATCATAGAATCATAGAAT